>NC_091213.1:6537192-6714692 GCF_040958095.1 Procambarus clarkii
AACGAGAACACGCTGGACCTGATATTCACGAACAATGAGGAGCTAATCAGAGACATTACTGTCTCAGACACTACGTACTCGAACCACAGACTCATTGAAGTGTAAACTAACATTAATAACGGTAGTAGGCCCAAGAGAAACAACAAGCGAGAAGGGCTATTCAGTAAATTCAATTTTAGTAATAAAAGGATAGACTGGGAGAAAATAAACAGGGAACTTAAAAATATTCAATAGGAAACTGTTCTAAGTAATAAAAGTCCTACACACGGAATACAAAAACTACCTTATTAAGCGTATGAAGTCTGTCTGAAACATGTTCCTTTGAGGAACGCCAGAAAGAGGCTCAATGTAAAAGAATGCAGACGATACTATAAAAGGAAAAAAATAACGGAAATGTTGAAGCAGACACGACTTCCCATATAAAGAAGGAATAATTTAAACTGGGAGATTGAAGAAATCGAACAGAGACTGAAGCATTCATACGAGACTGAAGCATTCATACGAGACTGAAGCATTCATACGAGACTGAAGCATTCATACGAGACTGAAGCATTCATACGAGACTGAAGCATTCATACGAGACTGAAGAAAAGCAACTATAACAAAAAGCAATTAACGAATTAAAGAAAAAAATAAAATATTTCTTCACGTTTGCGTAATCAAAAGCAAAAACCACTGCCAGTATAGGACCTATTCATACTAGTGAAGGTTCATACACGAAAGATGACAAAGAAATTAGTGAAAATCTAAAAAAAGCAGTATGAGGACATATTTAGCACTCCGATAATCAGGATGAAAGTGGAAGATCTTGACAACTTCTTTATGCGTAATATCCAAACTCCTGTAAATATAACTGATATCAACACGAGCGTGACAGATTTTGAAAGAGAAATTGAAAACGCCCATGCACTCAGGCTCCGGGTCAGCTCCAGGTCAATATTTATAAAGAAATGCAAAGTGCCAGTAGCACAGGCACTCAGTATAGTGTGGAGGAAGAGCTTGGACACGGGGGAGATACCAGATGCACTTAAAGCAGCAGACATAGCCCCTCAACACAAGGGAGGGAGCAAAGCATTGGCAAAGAATTATAGACCAGTTGCACTAACATCGCACATAATAAAAGTATTTGAGAGAGTGATTAGGAGTCAGGTCACTAGTTTCATGGAGACCAATGACCTCCACAACCAAGGCCAACATGGATTTAGAGCAGGAAGATCATGTCTCTCACAACTACTTGACCATTACGACAAAGTCACTGAGGCATTAGAAGAAAATCAGAATGCTGATGTGGTATACACGGACTTCGCAAAGGCTTTCGATAAATGTGACCATGGGGTGATAGCACACAAAATGAGGTCAATGGGAATAACTGGTAAAGTAGGACGCTGGATACTCAGTTTTCTGTTGAACAGAACACAAATAATAACAGTCAACCTTATAAAACCGAGCGCAGTTAAAAGCTCTGTACCTCAGGGTACAGTCCTTGCACCAATCCTTTTCCTTATTCTCATATCAGATATAGACAAAAATACAAGTCACAGCTTCGTATCATCCTTTGCAGATGACACAAAAATCAGCATGAAAATTACCTCTGCTGAAGACATTGAAAGACTACAAGCAGATATTAATAAAGTTTACGACTGGGCAGCAGAAAATAAGATGTTTAACAGTGATAAATTCCAGGTACTCACGTACGGTAAAAATGAGAACCTTAAACATAATACAGTGTATAAAACACAATCAAATCTGCCCATAGTAGGAAAACAGCATGTAAAGGATTTGGGAATAATGATGTCTGACGACCTAACGTTTAGGGAGCATAACCAAGCAAATATTGCGTCAGCCAGAAAAATGATAGGATGGATTACGAGAACTTTCAAATCCAGGGATCCCATCACAATGGTTGTACTCTTCAAGTCACTTGTGTTGTCCCGTCTTGAGTACTGCTCAGTACTCACTTCCCCTTTCAAAGCAGGAGAGATTGCTGAAATAGAGGGAATACAGAGAACATATACGGCACGCATAGACGAGATTAAACACCTAAATTATTGGGATCGTCTCAAAGCTCTCCAAATGTACTCACTAGAAAGACGAGAGATATCAGATAATATACACATGGAAAATACTGGAGGGTCAGGTCCTAAATCTACACAGTAAAATAACAACGTACTGGAGTGAACGATATGGAAGAAAATGCAGAATAGAACCAGTGAAGAGCAGAGGTGCCATAGGCACAATCAGAGAACACTGTATAAACATCAGAGGTCCGCGGTTGTTCAACGTCCTCCCAGCGACCATAAGAAATATTGCCGGAACAACCGTGGACATCTTCAAGAGAAAACTAGATAGTTTTCTAAAAGAAGTGCCAGACTGTGGTGGGTATGTGGGCCTGCGGGCCGCTCCAAGCAACAGCCTGGTGGACCAAACTCTCACAAGTCAAGCCTGGCCTCGGGCCGGGCTTGGGGAGTAGAAGAACTCCCAGAACCCCATCAACCAGGTATCAACCAACAGCCTGGTGGACCAAACTCTCACAAGTCAAGCCTGGCCTCGGGACGGGCTTGGGGAGTAGAAGAACTCCCAGAACCCCATCAACCAGGTATCAACCAACAGCCTGGTGGACCAAACTCTCACAAGTCAAGCCTGGCCTCGGGCCGGGCTTGGGGAGTAGAAGAACTCCCAGAACCCCATCAACCAGGTATCAACCAACAGCCTGGTGGACCAAACTCTCACAAGTCAAGCCTGGCCTCGGGCCGGGCTTGGGGAGTAGAAGAACTCCCAGAACCCCATCAACCAGGTATCAACAAACAGCCTGGTGGACCAAACTCTCACAAGTCAAGCCTGGCCTCGGGCCGGGCTTGGGGAGTAGAAGAACTCCCAGAACCCCATCAACCAGGTATCAACCAACAGCCTGGTGGACCAAACTCTCACAAGTCAAGCCTGGCCTCGGGCCGGGCTTGGGGAGTAGAAGAACTCCCAGAACCCCATCAACCAGGTATCAACCAACAGCCTGGTGGACCAAACTCTCACAAGTCAAGCCTGGCCTCGGGCCGGGCTTGGGGAGTAGAAGAACTCCCAGAACCCCATCAACCAGGTATCAACCAACAGCCTGGTGGACCAAACTCTCACAAGTCAAGCCTGGCCTCGGGCCGGGCTTGGAGAGTAGAAGAACTCCCAGAACCCCATCAACCAGGTATCAACCAACAGCCTGGTGGACCAAACTCTCACAAGTCAAGCCTGGCCTCGGGCCGGGCTTGGGGAGTAGAAGAACTCCCAGAACCCCATCAACCAGGTATCAACCAACAGCCTGGTGGACCAAACTCTCACAAGTCATGCTTGGCCTCGGGCCGGGCTTGGGGAGTAGAAGAACTCCCAGAACCCCATCAACCAGATAAATCAATAAAATATTCCCAACTATCAAAAGTCTCCACAGAGCCAAAGTAGCGGAAGGAAGATCCACTGCGATATGGTAGGAACAAGCCACTGGGAACTACTCCTTCAAGCCTGACACAAAGATATCCAGAGACATTGCAGTAGCCATACACAGACTCAGACTTGGTTACAAGTGCTGCTGGGAGGTAATGAACCCAATAGTTAAAGAGTGTCATATCTGTGGAACAGAAGCAGAGGCGCCACTATTGCACTACTTACTGGAATGTGAAGCTACTGAAGCCCTGCGCATCAAACTCAACATTAATCCAACGACAGCAGCTGCATTAGAGGCACATTCCTCAGCCACTACAATGATTAGAAAAGCCGGTGAGGAATGGGACTCACATATTTATTATTAACATCTTTATTGACAAAATTAATTACAATTTTGTCTAATCTGAGGATTTCAATTAAGTTCTATTAGAGTGAGGATAATGGTGGTATTCACTGTCACGCAGGACAGAGGGTCATACATAAGACAATAGGTCTAAACTGGCACATGTATATATCATGGTTACAATCAATGCTTTAATGTATGAATATGTGAAAACTTTCTACTGTGCACTGCCACACAAGGGCAGGGATGTGCACTGCCACACAAGGGCAGGGATGTGCACTGCCACACAAGGGCAGGGATGTGCACTGCCACACAAGGGCAGGGATGTGCACTGCCACACAAGGGCGGGGATGTGCACTGCCACACAAGGGCAGGGATGTGCACTGCCACACAAGGGCGGGGATGTGCACTGCCACACAAGGGCAGGGATGTGCACTGCCACACAAGGGCAGGGATGTGCACTGCCACACAAGGGCGGGGATGTGCACTGCCACACAAGGGCAGGGATGTGCACTGCCACACAAGGGCGGGGATGTGCACTGCCACACAAGGGCAGGGATGTGCACTGCCACACAAGGGCAGGGATGTGCACTGCCACACAAGGGCAGGGATGTGCACTGCCACACAAGGGCAGGGATGTGCACTGCCACACAAGGGCAGGGATGTGCACTGCCACACAAGGGCAGGGATGTGCACTGCCACACAAGGGCGGGGATGTGCACTGGCACACAAGGGCGGGGATGGTTCATAAGTGATGCAGTTTAGAAGTAATATAAATAAAATTGTTCTTCATTCTTTAAAATGGACAAGCAAATTTTGGATAAATTGTTAGGATGTCGTCCAGAACACCTGAGTCAATGACATAGTTACACAGTTGGTGGTACAAGAGGCCAGGAGGTCTAAAGTCCTTTACGGTTTCACATTCAACAATATAGTGTTCTAGTGAATGCATTAAAGGTTTGTCACAGAGTTTACAATCTGAGTATTCTGGTAGTGGCTCAGCCTCACTAACCTGCCAGATGTGTCTATAGCCAAGGTGAATTACCACAATGACTACACCACATTGTCTGGTCCGGTTACTGTGCTGACCATACAAATACCTTTTATTATAAAAGTTGTCTTAGCTTTTAATACTGCAGCTTTCAGGTCTCTGGGCATTTCTTAGTTCTTCTAAATCTGAAGTAATTTCTTTAATTTGTATGTTTATAATAATTGCATTAGATAGTCTAAAGTCATAATGAGTGTTTTCTTTCTTGCAAGCCTCTCACTAGTGAACTTTCTGCACCTACATCCGCCACCAAGATAATGTTATTAAAACAAGACTAAAACCAGCGCACTAAAACAGAAGCGAAAAACAAACAGGGAAAAAGGAGGAAACCCCACCTCCATTTAAAACTTTGACCCAAATATCAGAGTAACAAGGTTATCCCGAATAACCCAACTCAATTACGGGCTCACCATAGCCCGTGCTACATGGACATTTCTTTCTGAGTAGCTAAATCTAAAAACAACAACAAAAACAACGTCCTCGTCTCATCACAATGTACTTGAGAATGGTCCAGGACGGACCGAAACATCGTCGTCTCTTCAATTTCTAGTGTGTGGTCTGGTCAACATAATTCCAGTTTATATGAACAGAAACTGGGAAGACCCACTAAACTAGAGACCTGTCACACTGACCAATGTGACGGTAAGTTATCTTGAGGTTATCTTGAGATGATTTCGGGGCTTTAGTGTCCCCGCGGCCCGGTCCTCGACCAGGCCTCCACCCCCAGGAAGCAGCCCGTGACAGCTGACTAACACCCAGGTACCTATTTTACTGCTAGGTAACAGGGGCATTCAGGGTGAAAGAAACTTTGCCCATTTGTTTCTGCCTCGTGCGGGAATCGAACCCGCGCCACAGAATTACGAGTCCTGCGCGCTATCCACCAGGCTACGAGGCTACGAGGGAGGGGGGGGGTTGTGTAAAAGCCTGGTTTGTGCCTCGGAGAGGCTACGGGATCCAGTAAGTTCAGTAGAACTTCGGTTTCAACCCTTTTACCCTGTCGTAGCTCAGTCGATTAAGGCAGTGTCTGGAATGCTCCGGGACGCAGGTTCGAATCCTCGTCACGGCCCTTGTGGATTTGTTCAAGCAGGTGGAATTCAACATAAATATAATGCCGCGTAATGTCCTTCGGAATAAGAGAGAAAAGGTCACAACACACCCCTCGTAGCCTGGTGGATAGCGCGCAGGACTCGTAATTCTGTGGCGCGGGTTCGATTCCCGCACGAGGCAGAAACAAATGGGCAAAGTTTCTTTCACCCTAAATGCCCCTGTTACCTAGCAGTAAATAGGTACCTGGGAGTTAGTCAGCTGTCACGGGCTGCTTCCTGGGGGTGGAGGCCTGGTCGAGGACCGGGCCGCGGGGACACTAAAGCCCCGAAATCATCTCAAGATAACCTCAAGATAACCTCTATAATGTGAAAATATATTAAACTTGTGAACAGTTAAGAAAGTTAGGAGTGGTTGTAGATAGTAACCGGCACCAGGACCCAGATTCACGAAGCAGTTACGCAAGCACTTACGAACGTGTACATCTTTCCTCAATCTTTGACGGCTTTGGTTACATTTATTAAACACTTTACAAGCATGAAAACTTGCCAATCAACTGTTGTTATTGTTATAAACAGCCTCCTGGTGCTTCGGAGCTCATTAACTGTTTAATAATTGTAAACAAAGCAGCGAAAGATTGAGAAAAGATGTACAGGTTCGTAAGAGCTTGCGTAACTGCTTCGTGAATCTGGCCCTTGAACACCAAATAAAGGGCTTAAGGCCTACGCTATGTTTGTAAATCTAAGAACCGCAGTTAAATATATGGACAGAGAAATAACAACAAACTGTTCACCCAATACGAGTAACCAATATTGGAATATGCAGCGGAGGTGGTGGTGTTAAAGATTCGCTACCTTGAACAAAAAGTTCCATGTAGCACGGGCTATGGTAAGCCCGGAGGTGAGACGCCAATATCTCAAGATGCATATATAAATAAATTAAAAAGAATGCAAATACACGATAACCTGAATGATCAGGTTATCAGCCTTGACAAAAATGAGGAAGAACGCACGGAAAATTATTAGGACGTACACACACACACACACACACACACACACACACACACACACACACACACACACACACACACACACACACACACACACACACACACAGTGCAGTGGGAGGAAGAAATTAGAGGAAAAACAGTCCAAGATATGATGGACCTAGTCATACAGAAATGCCAGGAGGCCGAAGAGAGATTTATACCAACGGTAAAGGGAAAAAATAAGAAGGAATATAATAACCCATGGTTTAATAGACAGTGTCAGGAAGCAAAAATGGCCAGCAGGCGGGAGTGGAGGAAGTACAGAAGACAAAGAACAGAGGACAACAGAAGCAGATACAACAGAGCTAGGAACGATTACATTAACATAAGACGAACATCGGAAAGGGACTATGAGAACGATATTGCAATCAAAGCGAAAAAACAACCTAAGTTACTACACAGTCATATAAGAAGAAAAATGTCGGTGAACGACCAAGTGACAAGACTAAGGAAGACAGAGGGGGCATATACTGAAAGTGACAAGGAAATCTGCGAGGCACTGAATGCCAGTTTCCATGGAGTGTTCACTACCGAGCCTGAGCAGCTCCCATTGTTGGAAGGGGTTACCCTAGATGAAAGACTATCAGATATAGAGGTGACAGCAGAGGAGGTAATGAAACAGTTGACAACTCTAGATGCAACTAAAGCAGTTGGACCAGACAAAGTATCACCGTGGATACTAAAAGAAGCAGCACAGGCCCTCAGCGTGCCTCTGGCAATGATCTTTAATGAGTCACTTATGTCAGGAGAATTGCCCAGTTGCTGGAAGAAGGCAAATGTCGTGCCGATCTTCAAGAAAGGAGATAGGGAGGAGGCACTTAACTACAGACCTGTATCACTGACAAGCATCCCCTGTAAAATACTGGAAAGAATAATTAGGCTACCACTGGTTGCACACCTGGAGAACATTAGGTTTGTGAACAAACATCAACATGGGTTCTGGACAGGGAAATCGTGCCTAACAAACCTTCTGGAATTCTATGATAAAATAACGAGGATAAGACAGGACAGAGATGGTTGGGCAGACTGCATATTTCTGGACTGCCAAAAAGCCTTTGATACAGTACCGCACATGAGACTGCTGTTCAAGCTCGAGAGGCAGGCGGGGGTGGGGGGAAAGGTCCTGGAATGGATAAGGAACTACCTAACAGGAAGGAGCCAAAGAGTTACGGTAAGGGGCGAGAAGTCGGACTGGCGAACAGTAACAAGTGGAGTACCACAAGGATCGGTGCTGGGACCAATTCTATTTCTTGTATATGTTAACGACATGTTTACAGGCGTAGAGTCCTACATGTCGATGTTTGCGGATGATGCAAAGTTGATGAGAAGAGTTGTGACAGATGAGGATTGCAGGATCCTCCAAGAGGACCTGAACAGATTGCAGAGATGGTCAGAGAAATGGCTACTAGAATTCAACACGAGCAAATGTAAAGTTATGGAAATGGGACTAGGAGATAGGAGACCAAAGGGACAGTACACAATGAAGGGGAACAGCCTACCTGTAACGACGCGTGAAAGAGACCTGGGGGTGGACGTAACACCTAATCTATCTCCTGAGGCACATATTAATAGGATAACGACAGCAGCGTACTCTACACTGGCAAAAGTTAGAACATCATTCAGAAACCTAAGTAAGGAGGCATTTAGGGCGCTTTACACTGCCTACGTAAGGCCAGTCTTAGAGTATGCCGCCTCATCATGGAGTCCCCATCTGAAGAAGCATATAATGAAACTGGAAAAGGTTCAGAGGTTTGCAACGAGACTCGTCCCAGAGCTACGAGGGATGGGGTATGAAGAGCGCCTGAGGGAACTGTGCCTTACGACACTAGAAAGAAGAAGGGAGAGGGGGGACATGATAGGAACGTATAAGATACTCAGAGGAATTGACAGAGTGGACATAGACGAAATGTTCACACGGAATAGTAACAGAACGAGAGGACATGGATGGAAGCTTGAAACTCAGATGAGTCACAGAGATGTAAGGAAGTTTTCTTTTAGCGTGAGAGTAGTGGGGAAATGGAATGCACTTCAGGAACAGGTTGTGGAAGCAAATACTATTCATAATTTTAAAACCAGGTATGATAGGGAAATGGGACAGGAGTCATTGCTGTAAACAACCGATGCTCGAAAGGCGGGATCCAAGAGTCAATGCTCGATCCTGCAAGCACATATAGGTGAGTACATATAGGTGAGTACACACATACACACATACACACACACACACACACACACACACACACACACACACACACACACACACACACACACATACACACACACACATACACACACAGGGATGGGGTATGGGGTATGGGCTACGAGGGATGGGGTATGAGGAGCGCCTGAGGGAACTGTGCCTTACGACACTAGAAAGAAGAAGGGAGAGGGGGGACATGATAGGAACGTATAAGATACTCAGAGGGATTGACAGAGCGGACATAGACGAAATGTTCAAACGGAATAGTAACAAAACGAGAGGACATGGATGGAAGCTTGAAACTCAGATGAGTCACAGAGATGTTAGGAAGTTTTCTTTTAGCGTGAGAGTAGTGGGGAAATGGAATGCACTTCAGGAACAGGTTGTGGAAGCAAATACTATTCATAATTTTAAAACCAGGTATGATAGGGAAATGGGACAGGAGTCATTGCTGTAAACAACCGATGCTCGAAAGGCGGGATCCAAGAGTCAATGCTCGATCCTGCAGACACAACTAGGTGAGTACAACTAGGTGAGTACACACACACACACACAGGTTGAGAGGCGGGACCAAAGAGCCAGAGCTCAACCCCCGCAAGCACAACTAGGTGAGTACACACACACATGGGAGATGAAATACTTCAAGAGTCAGAGAGAGAGAAAGACCTGGAGGTTGATACCACGCCAGACCTGTCCCCTGAAGTTCATATCAAGAGGATAACAGCAGCAGCATATGCCAGGTTGGCTAACATAAGAACGGCCTTTAGAAACTTGTGTAAGGAATCTTTCAGAACATTATATACCACATATGTCAGACCAATCCTGGAGTATGCGGCACCAGCATGGAGTCCATATCTAGTCAAGCATAAGACTAAAATGGAAAAGGTTCTAAGGTTTGCCTTTTTACTGGCCACCAGACTAGTACACGAGCTGAGAGGTATGAGCTACGAGGAGAGACTACGGGAATTAAACCTCACTTCGTTGGACGACAGAAGAGTTAGGGGGGACATGATCACCACATTCAAGATTCTCAAGGGAATCGACAAGGTAGATAAAGACATGCTATTTAACACAAGGTCGGCCGGGTCGGCCGAGCGGACAGCACGCTGGTCTTGTGATCCTGTGGTCCTGGGTTCGATCCCAGGCGCCGGCGAGAAACAATGGGCAGAGTTTCTTTCACCCTATGCCCCTGTTACCTAGCAGTAAAATAGGTACCTTGGTGTTAGTCAGCTGTCATGGGTTGTTTCCTGGGGGTGGAGGCCTGGTCGAGGACCGGGCCGCGGGGACACTAAACAGCCCCGAAATCATCTCAAGATAACCTCAAGATAGGGGCACACGCACTAGGGGACACAGGTGGAAACTGAGTGCCCAAATGAGCCACAGAGATATTAGAAAGAACTTTTTTAGTGTCAAGAGTGGTTGACAAATGGAATGCATTAGGCAGTGATGTGGTGGAGGCTGACTCCATACACAGTTTCAAGTGTAGATATGATAGAGCCCAATAGGCTCAGGAACCTGTACACCAGTTGATTGACAGTTGAGAGGCGGGACCAAAGAGCCATAGCTCAACCCCCGCAAGCACAACTAGGTGAGTACAACTAGATGAGCACTACGGGCTCACCATAGCCCGTGCTACTTGGAACTTTCTGTTCCAAGTAGCGACTCTTTAACAACAAGGAGGTATGTGAGGACTTAATAAAAGCTTATAGGGGACTATTCAACATGGAGCCTGATTTGTCACTAGAGCTTAGAGCCCAACCTGAACGGGCGGTACCACAGGCAACACTCCCTGAAATAACAGTGACATCAGAAGAAATAAAGAAGTTACTTCAGGAGCTGGATATGACAGCTCGCCAAAAATACACCGAAACTACGACGTTGGTACAACGTTCGAACAAGTTTTAACACCACCTAACCAGTTATAACAACCAATATAGCAAGTTGTAACAACGTTCTAATACGTCATAAACACGTTAAGCCAAGATGTAACAACTTTATTACAAGTTGTAACAAGCGGAAAATAGAGACAGTTTCGGTTTGTGTTTCCAGGGAAAAGCCGTGGGACCAGACAAATTATTACCCTGGATACTAAAAGAGGCAGCTGAAGCATTGTGCAGCCCTCTTGTCACCATAGTTAACTTCTCTCTAGAAACGGGAGAACTTCCTGGCAGCTGGAAAATGGCTGATATGGCGCCAATCTACAAAGAAAGAGTTAAGACAGAAACCGTTAAACTACAGACCCGTATCACTAATTCCCTGTATGTTGCTTGACTGATCCTAGATAATTACGCGCACGCACAAACACATACATTGGGGGATTGACAGAGTGGAAATAGACGAATTGTTCACACTGAATACTAAGATAACAAGGGGGGGGAATAGAAGCTGGAAACTCAGATAAGTCAAAGATGTTAAGAAGTTTCCTTTAGCGTGAGAGTAGTGGAAAAATGGAACGCACTTAAGGAGCAGGTTCTGGGAGCAAACTCTATTCATAATTTTAAAACTAGATATGATAGGGTGATAGGACCGGAGTCATTGCTGTAAACAACCGATGGCTGGAAAGGCGGGATCCATCCTGCAGGCACAAATAGGCGAGTAAACACACACACACACAGTTGTGGTTGCAGTTGAGAGGCGGGACCAAAGAGCCAGAGCTCAACCCCCGCAAGCACAATTAGGTGAGTACACACACACACACACACACACACACACACACACACACACACACACACACACACACACACACACACACACACACACGCGGATATAAACCAGCCCTCCTGACCACATAAGAACATTCCCAAGACGTTCATGAAACTTTAGCGTGAGTATTACTGCTCCAACAAGGAAGAGGAGTTGCCCGCCCCCTCTTGAGCAAGTCTCTTACCTTACTCTTGCCCCCACCACCACCTGCACCTCTACTCCCACTACTCTCTCCAGGATGTACACCCACCCCGCACTAGTCACGATGTACACCCACCCACACTACACCACTATGTACACCAAGGCACGCTACACACTCCACAATGTACACCTGTGTAGATGTACATCTTCTGTTGGTAGAGGGGCTTCCTGGTTGGGGGCATTTTCCCCTTTTTTACGTGAAGGTAGAATTCAAAGAAGGGAAAATGAGGAAAAAAAGAGAGGGAAAGTGGAGGGAGGGTACAAGGGCAGGAGTGAGGGGAGAGGTAGAGAGAATGACATAAGTAATCTGTTCCAGACTATAAAAGTATTACAAATCCGCATTCCATGTACGTAACTTCCTTGTACTGACATATTTATCTATCCATTCATGCCTAATCCTCTCTCTCTCTCTCTCTCTCTCTCTCTCTCTCTCCCTCTCCCTCTCTCTCTCTCTCTCTCTCTCTCTCTCTCTCTCTCTCTCTCCCTCTCTCTCTCTCTCTCTCTCTCTCTCCCTCCCTCTTCATAATGGGAAGCAAATGTTGCCATGTAAACTGTAATATTAAATTGTAAGTGAATGAAATATTACTACCTACGATATTGTGGAGGATAAATACAAATTCTATATATATATATATATATATATATATATATATATATATATATATATATATATATACTGATCATTGGGTCTATAAAACGAGCAAAGAATCACAAAAACTAACAATTAAATCAACTTAAGCATGATAGCAAACTGCAAGAAGTTCAATTTGAATACAAATTAAACCTACTTCAATATATAAGACATTGACACCTACCTATAAAACACAATACCAAAGTAACGGGGAACTTTAGTCACATGACTGGTTAACCAAATTAAGAAGTGATATTCACAGAAACCAACAAACACTTCATCTTAGTAACAAACTATAACGATTCTATACATTTATACAAAAATAGCTTTTTTTTAAATATAAACATTCATAAAACACTTCAAAAACCGAATTATTACAAAAATATACAACCAACTTTATATACAAAAGGCTGACGTGAACAAGAAAAATTTAAATTATCACCCGCAAAATTAATTCCGGGGAAAATACAATGGAAAACAAAAGGGGGAAGTAAAGAAATTTGATAATATCTCGACTATATGCCATTACACCGCCGAGGCTGTATTGTTTAACAAAGGCCGGAGCTCCTTGATATACAACGTCTCCAGTACTCTCAAGTGGGCCGCTCCTACGTCCTCCCAAATTGTTTAAACAAGTCATGAAAATAGTGGTCAATTTCCAACCCGTTCTCGCACTTTCGTGTAGTCAATATTGACTTATTTAATTCGTGCATATGTGACATACTAAACATACTAGTTTACCTTGAAAAGCTTCATAGAAAACACCGACCTTACCTAACCTTCTTAGTATGTTAAGATAAGCATCTTATTGCTTTGTAATTACAATTATTACTTAACCTATTATAGGTATAGGTTAAGTATTAGTTCCTGGGGGATCGGTGATAGACACATTCAGGTATGGTTGGTCGGGAAGGTGGTGGCAGTGTTTAATGAGTTTTGTTATTGTTTTTTTTTTAACTAATAACCCTCGTCCTTGATGTATCTTCCTCATTTAATATTCCTCTTATATACGTGGCAGTCCAGTGAGGGGTCATACTGGACTGTAACAGTGTTGAGCTTGGGTATTGAGTGAAGAGAGAGAGAGATTTACAACACGGATTGGGTTATTACAGCAAGATGGTTGTCAGTGGTGTGTCTCTGGGACCTTCTCTTATTGTGGGCGTTCGTAGCTTAGCGCTTAGCCAACCACTTGGACTGGACGGTAGAGCTTCTTGCAGGTTGGTGTTTCATCCACGACCGTTGGGCACCATTCCTTACCTTCGTCCCATCCCAAATCTTATTCTCATATCCCCTCCTAGTGCTAAATAGTCGTAATGGCTTGGTTCTCCCTTTTGATAATGGTTTATATGGTGGTCGTTGGTTCCAGGCACAGATGGTGTGTGTGTGTGTGTGTGTGTGTGTGTGTGTGTGTGTGTGTGTGTGTGTGTGTGTGTGTGAGTGAGTGAGTGAGTGTGTGGAGCGTTGGACGCACTCAAGGCCGCACAGTTCAAATATTGGCCGTTCCAGGTGGCCTACTTCCTATCTGTTGATCAAGTCACCTTACACAACCAGCTAACATTTGCCTACAGCAAAGGCCTCATTTTTTTGGAAATAGTGTTGATTAAATGTTGTCATTAATGTAATTGTATGATTGAATTCCTCAGTAAAGTTGTGACATTCGTTCTTTAGTAACCGAGAGATTACAATATTTTTTAATGTATTAATTACTTTATTTTTAAGATAGTAATATTATTAACTAGTTGTACCCGGCCACGCGTTGCTGTGGCTCATGCGTTGCTGAGCCACAGCAACCTTCCCCAGTCACCCAGTCTTCCCCACCATTCCCCTCTTCCCCCCGTCCCCTTGTCCTCCCAATCATTCCTCACTCCCCCGTCCCCTTGTCCTCCCAATCATTCCTCACTCCCCCGTCCCCTTGTCCTCCCAATCATTCCTCACTCCCCCGTCCCCTTGTCCTCCCAATCATTCCTCACTCCCCCGTCCCCTTGTCCTCCCAATCATTCCTCACTCCCCCGTCCCCTTGTCCTCCCAATCATTCCTCACTCCCCCGTCCCCTTGTCCTCCCAATCATTCCTCACTCCCCCGTCCCCTTGTCCTCCCAATCATTCCTCACTCCCCCGTCCCCTTGTCCTCCCAATCATTCCCCTCTTCCCCCGTCCCCTCGTCCTCCCAATCATTCCTCACTCCCCCGTCCCCTTGTCCTCCCAATCATTCCTCACTCCCCCGTCCCCTCGTCCTCCCCACCATTCCCCACTCCCTAGTACGATGTATTCCCAAATGCTCTGATGTTCCCATCACTGAAAAATAAGAACAATTAAAAAAACGAAATGAAAAACAATTACAAATAAAAAAAATAAACTATACTCGCGAAATGAACGGTATGGTAAACAACACAGCTCAATTCCAAGGCAATGTCACACAAAATAATTAAATAAAAATGAAAATAAATAAAAATCTATGAAAACTAAATTTGTCAGTGCAATCGGAAACATTGAAATGGAATCGTAACATATTTAGTATAGCGTGTGTTGCTCTTACGTGCAACAGATGGCGCTGTTTAAAAAAATAAAAAAATGTTTTTACCTGCCACAGGCGTGGCATCTATATAGTACGTATGCGAATGGAACGTTGCGTGAAAATTTCAAAGCAATCGGTTAAGAACTTTCGGAAATTAGCAATTTTGAACAAACGAAAATTTTCATTATTATTTATGTAGAATAATCTTTTATATTTGTTGCCGGAGTATAGACAAAAGTCAGCATATTATTCTACTACAGACATACTATTCTACGCAGACAGTAAGTCATGATAATATGGCTCATCATTAGACATTAACCCACATCTCTGAAGACAATTTCGACTATGTCATTCATCTTTGACAATTATCAAGTCTCCACTTCCTCTAGTTTCAAATCTTGAGGTTATCTTGAGATGATTTCGGGGCTTTAATGTCCCCGCGGCCCGGTCCTCGACCAGGCCTCCACCCCCCAGGAAGCAGCCCGTGACAGTTGACTAACACCCAGGTACCTATTTTGCTGCTAGGGAACAGTGACATAGGGTGAAAGAAACTCAGCCCATTGTTTCTCGCCGGCGCCCGGAATCGAACCCTGGACCACAGGATCACAAGTCCAGCGTGCTGTCCGCTCGGCCCCCACATGTGGGATGGGCGTCATACTATTCTATCTCTCTTAATAGTTTGTTATAGAGCATGAGACTATCTTACGCTGCATGAATCATTAAGACATTGCGTATTATTGTCACAATATATCACTAGCAACAAGCTTACTGGGACCGCTCCAAGCAACAGCCTGGTGGACCAAACTCTCACAAGTCAAGCCTGGCCTCGGGCCGGGCTTGGGGAGTAGAACAACTCTCAGAACCCCATCAACCAGGTATCAACCAACAGCCTGGTGGACCAAACTCTCACAAGTCAAGCCTGGCCTCGGGCCGGGCTTGGGGAGTAGAACAACTCCCAGAACCCCATCAACCAGGTATCAACCAACAGCCTGGTGGACCAAACTCTCACAAGTCAAGCCTGGCCTCGGGCCGGGCTTGGGGAGTAGAACAACTCCCAGAACCCCATCAACCAGGTATCAACCAACAGCCTAGTGGACCAAACTCTCACAAGTCAAGCCTGGCCTCGGGCCGGGCTTGGGGAGTAGAAGAACTCCCAGAACCCCATCAACCAGGTATCAACCAACAACCTGGTGGACCAAACTCTCACAAGTCAAGCCTGGCCTCGGGCCGGGCTTGGGGAGTAGAACAACTCCCAGAACCCCATCAACCAGGTATCAACCAACAGCCTGGTGGACCAAACTCTCACAAGTCAAGCCTGGCCTCGGGCCGGGCTTGGGGAGTAGAAGAACTCCCAGAACCCCATCAACCAGGTATCAACCAACAGCCTGGTGGACCAAACTCTCACAAGTCAAGCCTGGCCTCGGGCCGGGCTTGGGGAGTAGAACTCCCAGAACCCCATCAACCAGGTATCAACCAACAGCCTGGTGGACCAAACTCTCACAAGTCAAGCCTGGCCTCGGGCCGGGCTTGGGGAGTAGAAGAACTCCCAGAACCCCATCAACCAGGTATCAACCAACAGCCTGGTGGACCAAACTCTCACAAGTCAAGCCTGGCCTCGGGCCGGGCTTGTGGAGTAGAAGAACTCCCAGAACCCCATCAACCAGGTATCAACCAACAGCCTGGTGGACCAAACTCTCACAAGTCAAGCCTGGCCTCGGGCCGGGCTTGGGGAGTAGAAGAACTCCCAGAACCCCATCAACCAGGTATCAACCAACAGCCTGGTGGACCAAACTCTCACAAGTCAAGCCTGGCCTCGGGCCGGGCTTGTGGAGTAGAAGAACTCCCAGAACCCCATCAACCAGGTATCAACCAACAGCCTGGTGGACCAAACTCTCACAAGTCAAGCTTGGCCTCGGGCCGGGCTTGGGGAGTAGAAGAACTCCCAGAACCCCATCAACCAGGTATCAACCAACAGCCTGGTGGACCAAACTCTCACAAGTCAAGCCTGGCCTCGGGCCGGGCTTGGGGAGTAGAAGAACTCCCAGAACCCCATCAACCAGGTATCAACCAACAGCCTGGTGGACCAAACTCTCACAAGTCAAGCCTGGCCTCGGGCCGGGCTTGGGGAGTAGAACAACTCCCAGAACCCCATCAACCAGGTACATTCCAGGTACACAATGACGCACTACAAAACCCTAGCCAATGTGGGAAACAAATTCCTACAATATTAAGTCTTTGTTAAGTCAACACGACTTGAGAGAGATACACCGGCTGTGTTTACCTTTCATCGTCAACTGATGCCTGACACATTAATTATTATGCACCCAATACCCATCCGGTGGGCGGTGGCAGAAAGGGCAGCAAACACTACACCTTCACCGTATATCACTACGGGCTCACCATAGCCCGTGCTACTTGGAACTTTGTTCCATGTAGCGAATCATAAACAACAAACAACATTCACCATACCTTAAGGCACTAAACTCTCCCTATATATATATATATATATATATATATATATATATATATATATATATATATATATATATATATATATATATATAGAAAATGTATATGTTTATCTCTCAGAATGCTTGGTAATATGTTTATTGTTTGTGATGTGTGTCAATGTATATATTAACACGATGTACTGAACGGGGTGAGAATAGCTTGAGCTACCTGTTAGGAAAGACTTGGGTAAATACTGGTTCAGTAACAGGGTTGTTGATTTGTGGAACCAATTGCCGCGTAACATTGTGGAGGTGGGGTCCCTCGATTGTTTCAAGCGTGGGTTGGACAAGTATATGAGTGGGATTGGGTGGTTATAAATAGGAGCTGCCTCGTATGGGCCAATATGCCTTCTGCAGTTGCCTTTGTTCTTATGTTCTTATGTACCTTATCCCTTTGTGTGTATTTTACCTCAATAAACTGATTTCAATTTCAATTTCTCCCTATATATGACCATGGAATCACCATACGCTGAAAGTCTTCAGAAATACATTGAAACCCTGATCAGATTACAGGTCACCGTTACAACTGTGTAGGGTTAATTCATCTGCCGTATAACAGGATTCCTATATAATTCCCATGTAATAGGACAATCCCATATTATAGGATTCATATCCCACAACACTGCTTAGGGCATGACACTCTAGGCTGATTTACATGTAAAACCCACGTGTAAACCCCAGAAGTAAACCCCCACATGTAAACCCCACATGTAAATCCAACATGTAAACCCCACATGTAAATCCAACATGTAAACCCCACATGTAAATCCAACATGTAAACCCCACATGTAAACCCAATGCAACCCCCACATGTAAACCCAATGCAACTCCCACATGTAAACCCATGCAACCCCCACATGTAAACCCATGCAACCCCCACATGTAAACCCAAGTAAATCCCACGTGTAAACCCAAGTAACCTCCACAAGTAAACTCACGTAAACCCCTCATGTAAACCAAAGTAAACCCCACAAGAAAACCTATTTATCTATTCTACTTACATATATAATCTATTCTATTCTAAATACTTGACTAAACAGTAATATATTCACCAATGATTTTGCATTTTGAATTAAAAACCTGAACTGTAATATATTCAGAAAATATGTTTAAGATTATTATGTCATTTGTTCCTTAGACACTTTTGTATTGACTCACCAAGTCCTCCAAACACTAAAAAATAAATCAACACTAAGTCAACAAATCAGTTATTTCATCCGGGTTTCTTATGACATTTCCGAGTCGTGGCATTATGTTGATTGATCAATACGTCACAAGGTCAATATCCCGTCACGTGTGATGACCAATGCTGTACGTAATACTTCTCAATACCATATCATAATGTTGGGTATTTCCTACCCCTCTGAAGTGTTGTGAAACCCGACTATGAGTACTTAGGGGACGGGTAGTGTTGGGCCCGTGACGGGTAGTGTTGGGCCCGTGACGGGTAGTGTTGGGCCCGTGACGGGTAGTGTTGGGCCCGTGACGGGTAGTGTTGGGCCCGTGACGGGTAGTGTTGGGCCCGTGACGGGTAGTGTTGGGCCCGTGACGGGTAGTGTTGGGCCCGTGACGGGTAGTGTTGGCCCCGTGACGGGTAGTGTTGGGCCCGTGACGGGTAGTGTTGGCCCCGTGACGGGTAGTGTTGGCCCCGTGACGGGTAGTGTTGGCCCCGTGACGGGTAGTGTTGGCCCCGTGACGGGTAGTGTTGGCCCCGTGACGGGTAATGTTGGGCCCGTGACGGGTACCAGGACGACCTTGGCCTCAAGAAATTTTTGGGGGTGCCCAAAATGTTTCTGCTGATCGGTTGTCTGTAACGCTATTCTCAAGTGAATTAATATTTTGACCTTATACAGAACTATATCCAGTTACATCGTTATCTTGAGATGATTTCGGGGCTTTAGTGTCCCCGCGGCCCGGTCCTCGACCAGGCCTCCACCCCCAGGAAGCAGCCCGTGACAGCTGACTAACACCCATGTACCTATTTTACTGCTAGGTAACAGGGGCATAAGGTGAAAGAAACTCTGCCCATTGTTTCTCGCCGGCGCCCGGGATCGAACCCGGGACCACAGGATCACAAGTCCAGCGTGCTGTCCGCTCGGCCGACCGGCTCGTTAACTATATCACGTCACGTTAGCGTATATCAACGGTAACTAAACTATACCTTTAGTTACAACGTAACTATATCCTGGGTAATGGACTGTGGATGCGGGCTAGAGTTGACCGCCTGAGCTGTGGCGATGCTCAGCCCACCCCACGCCAGCACCTGGATTGTACCTGCATGGGATTCTGAGAGTTTTCCTACTGCCTAAGCCCGGCCGGAGCAACCTCTACTCCTCTGTACGGCTGCTACTGTCATCGGGCCAGATTCACGAAGCAGTTACCCAAGTACTTACGAACGTGTACATCTTTACTCAATCTTTGACGGCTTTGTTTACATTTATTAAATAGTTTACAAGCATGAACACTTCCCAATTAACTGTTGTTATTGTTATAAACAGCCTCCTGGTGCTTCGGAGCTCATTAACTGTTAAATAATTTTAAAGAAAGCCGCCAAAGATTGCGAAAAGATGTACTGGCTCGCAAGTGCTTGCGTAACTGCTTCGTGAATCTGGCCCGTGGAATCTGAAGACTTATATAAGTCTGATCACATAGATTAATATTAAATATAGATTAAATATTAAAATCAAGTGAGATTACAAAATAAAATAGTAGTTTAAGTTGTGGTAGTTCATCAGATACCAGAGTGCACTTTTTGTATTAGTCTGCTTCTGAGACGCGCCTTAACTTAAGGGAACTGTGTGTATACCTGGAACATATCTCAAGGCGGATTTCGAGAGTTCTACTCCCCGAGTCCGGCCTGGGACCAGTGATAACTTGGTCCACCAGGCTGTTGCTTGGAGCGGCCCGCAGGCCCACATATCCACTACAGCCTGGTTGGTCCGGCACTTCTTGCAAGAACTTGAATACATCCACCTTTGTTCCAGCAATATTTCTAATGCTCGATAGGAAGGTGTTGAACAGCTGTGGACCTCTGATGTTCAGATAGTGTTCTCTGTGCCTATGACACCTCTAGTCCTCACTGGTTCTATTCTGCATTTCCTTCCAAATCTTTCGCTCCAATATGCTGTTATTCTACTGTGCAGATTTGGAACCTGGCATGGGACCTGGACCATGTATATATTATGCAATATACTCTCGTCTCCTTTCCAGAGCATACCTTTTGAGAGCTTTAAGATGGTCCCAATAATTTAGGTGTTATATCGTGTCTATGCGTGTCGTATATGTTCTCTGTATTCCCTGTAGATCAGAGATCTCTCCCGCTCTGAAGGGGGGAGTGAGTACCGAGCAATACTCAAGACGGGACAGCATCAGTGATTTCAATAGTATTAGCATTGCTGTGGGGTCCCTGGATGTGAACGTTCTCATAATCCATCCAATCATTGTCCTGACCGCCGCCGCTATATTTGCTCGATTATGTTCATTAAATGTCAGGATGTCAGACGTCACAATTCCCAGATCTTTGACATGTTTTCCTTCTATGAGTGTGTCCTGTACCCTGTGTTTCGTTGAAGTTCCTCGTTTCCACCATACCTCAGTACCTGGAACTTGTCACCGTTAAACATCATGTTATTTTCAGTTGCCCAATTGAAGATTATTAATATCGGACTGGAGTTTTTGAGTGTCTTCTACAGAGGAAATTGTCATGTTAATTTTTGAATTACCTGCAAAAGATGACACGATGCTGTAACTAGTTTTTTTGTCTATATCAGAGATGAAATGAGAAACAGCAGTGGTGCAAGGACTGTGCCTTGGGGTACAGAGCAGTGGTGCAAGGACTGTGCCCTGGTGTACAGAGCAGTGGTGCAAGGACTGTGCCTTGGGGTACAGAGCAGTGGTGCAAGGACTGTGCCTTGGGGTACAGAACAGCAGTGCAAGGACTGTGCCCTGGTGTACAGAGCAGTGGTGCAAGGACTGTGCCTTGGGGTACAGAGCAGTGGTGCAAGGACTGTGCCTTGGGGTACAGAACAGCAGTGCAAGGACTGTGCCCTGGTGTACAGAGCAGTGGTGCAAGGACTGTGCCTTGGGGTACAGAGCAGTGGTGCAAGGACTGTGCCCTGGGGTACAGAACAGCAGTGCAAGGACTGTGCCTTGGGGTACAGAGCAGTGGTGCAAGGACTGTGCCTTGGGGTACAGAGCAGTGGTGCAAGGACTGTGCCTTGGGGTACAGAACAGCAGTGCAAGGACTGTGCCCTGGTGTACAGAGCAGTGGTGCAAGGACTGTGCCTTGGGGTACAGAGCAGTGGTGCAAGGACTGTGCCCTGGGGTACAGAACAGCAGTGCAAGGACTGTGCCTTGGGGTACAGAGCAGTGGTGCAAGGACTGTGCCTTGGGGTACAGAGCAGTGGTGCAAGGACTGTGCCCTGGGGTACAGAGCAGTGGTGCAAGGACTGTGCCTTGGGGTACAGAGCAGTGGTGCAAGGACTGTGCCTTGGGGTACAGAGCAGTGGTGCAAGGACTGTGCCCTGGGGTACAGAGCAGTGGTGCAAGGACTGTGCCTTGGGGTACAGAGCAGTGGTGCAAGGACTGTGCCCTGGGGTACAGAACAGCAGTGCAAGGACTGTGCCCTGGGGTACAGAGCAGTGGTGCAAGGACTGTGCCCTGGGGTACAGAGCAGTGGTGCAAGGACTGTGCCTTGGGGTACAGAGCAGTGGTGCAAGGACTGTGCCCTGGGGTACAGAGCAGCAGTGCAAGGACTGTGCCCTGGGGTACAGAGCAGCAGTGCAAGGACTGTGCCCTGGGGTACAGAGCAGTGGTGCAAGGACTGTGCCCTGGGGTACAGAGCAGTGGCGTAAGGACTGTGCCCTGGGGTACAGAGCAGTGGTGCAAGGACTGTGCCCTGGGGTACAGAGCAGCAGTGCAAGGACTGTGCCCTGGGGTACAGAACAGCAGTGCAAGGACTGTGCCCTGGGGTACAGAGCAGCAGTGCAAGGACTGTGCCCTGGGGTACAGAGCAGCAGTGCAAGGACTGTGCCCTGGGGTACAGAGCAGTGGTGCAAGGACTGTGCCCTGGGGTACAGAACAGCAGTGCAAGGACTGTGCCCTGGGGTACAGAGCAGTGGTGCAAGGACTGTGCCCTGGGGTACAGAGCAGTGGTGCAAGGACTGTGCCCTGGGGTACAGAACAGCAGTACAAGGACTGTGCCCTGGGGTACAGAACAGCAGTGCAAGGACTGTGCCCTGGGGTACAGAGCAGTGGCGTAAGGACTGTGCCTTGGGGTACAGAACAGCAGTGCAAGGACTGTGCCCTGGGGTACAGAGCAGTGGTGCAATGACTGTGCCCTGGGGTACAGAACAGCAGTGCAAGGACTGTGCCCTGGGGTACAGAGCAGTGGCGTAAGGACTGTGCCCTGGGGTACAGAGCAGTGGTGCAAGGACTGTGCCCTGGGGTACAGAACAGCAGTGCAAGGACTGTGCCCTGGGGTGGGAGCAGTGGCGCAAGGACTGTGCCCTGGGGTACAGAACAGCAGTGCAAGGACTGTGCCCTGGGGTACAGAGCAGTGGTGCAAGGACTGTGCCCTGGGGTACAGAGCAGTGGTGCAAGGACTGTGCCCTGGGGTACAGAACAGCAGTGCAAGGACTGTGCCCTGGGGTGGGAGCAGTGGCGCAAGGACTGTGCCCTGGGGTACAGAACAGCAGTGCAAGGACTGTGCCCTGGGGTACAGAGCAGTGGTGCAAGGACTGTGCCCTGGGGTACAGAACAGCAGTGCAAGAACTGTGCCCTGGGGTACAGAGCAGTGGTGCAAGGACTGTGCCCTGGGGTACAGAGCAGTGGTGCAAGGACTGTGCCCTGGGGTACAGAACAGCAGTGCAAGGACTGTGCCCTGGGGTACAGAGCAGTGGTGCAAGGACTGTGCCCTGGGGTACAGAACAGCAGTGCAAGGACTGTGCCCTGGGGTACAGAGCAGTGGTGCAAGGACTGTGCCCTGGGGTACAGAGCAGTGGTGCAAGGACTGTGCCCTGGGGTACAGAACAGCAGTACAAGGACTGTGCCCTGGGGTACAGAGCAGTGGTGCAATGACTGTGCCCTGGGGTACAGAACAGCAGTGCAAGGACTGTGCCCTGGGGTACAGAGCAGTGGTGCAAGGACTGTGCCCTGGGGTACAGAGCAGTGGTGCAAGGACTGTGCCCTGGGGTACAGAGCAGTGGTGCAAGGACTGTGCCCTGGGGTACAGAACAGCAGTACAAGGACTGTGCCCTGGGGTACAGAGCAGTGGTGCAAGGACTGTGCCCTGGGGTACAGAGCTTTCCACTGCACTTCAACCACTGCTACTTCAACCACTGACGGTAACTTAAATACCGCCAAAGTCGAAATGATTTTCACTAAAGAATTTCGTCCAGCAGAAGTAAAGGTTAAGAATTACCTGAGCATCGACAGTGTCTTAGCTGATACGTGATGGTTTAAGGTCAGTGTGGCCCAGGGGGGGGGGGTGGACACGTGGGGCCCAGCGGGTGTGGACACGTGTGGGGCCCAGCAGGTGTGGACACGTGTGTGGCCCAGCAGGTGTGGACACGTGTGGGGCCCAGCGGGTGTGGACACGTGTGGGGCCCAGCGGGTGTGGACACGTGTGACGGGCCCAGCGGGTGTGGACACGTGTGGGGCCCAGCGGGTGTGGACACGTGTGACGGGCTTGCAATAATAGCAATACTAATTTGTCTTAAGCCAATACGTTATGACCATTAGACTCCTGCTTGATACCTGGTTGATACCTGGTTGATACCTGGTTGATACCTGCTTTATACCTGGTTGATACCTGGTTGATACCTGGTTGATACCTGGTTGATACCTGGTTGATACCTGCTTTATACCTGGTTGATACCTGGTTGATACCTGGTTGATACCTGGTTGATACCTGCTTGATACCTGGTTGATACCTGGTTGATACCTGGTTGATACCTGGTTGATACCTTGTTGATACCTGGTTGATACCTGGTTGATACCTGGTTGATACCTGGTTGATACCTGCTTGATACCTGGTTGATGGGGTTCTGGGAGTTGTTCTACTCCCCAAGCCCGGCCCGAGGCCAGGCTTGACTTGTGAGAGTTTGGTCCACCAGGCTGTTGCTTGGAGCGGCCCGCAGGCCCACATACCCACCACAGCCCGGCTGATCCGGCACTCCTTGGAGAAAACAATCTAGTTTCCTCTTGAAGATGTCCACTCCAGGTAGCACCCCGTCGGACTCCCCTCCATTCTTCAATTACGTTATGACACGATACCTTATTACTGTTTTCAGAACGGAGACGGTCGGGGGTAAGAAAGCAAATCGCTGCATTCCAGTTTCTGAGCCTTAAAGGTAAGGCTTTGGTGGGAGTGGAGGGGGGTGCTGGGCCAGACCCCCACCCCTAGCACGGGTGGAGAGGGGAGATGTTGAGGACAGGTGAGGGGGTAGATGAAGGGGGTGGGGGAGGGTGGTGGGGGGGAGGGAAGATGCCACACCCGAAGGACACGATATAGGAGCAAAAACTATCGAGTAGGGCTTCACCGAGCATCTTCAAGGACACACCCAAACCTCCCCACTCACCCACCCTCGTCTCTTGATGCTGGCTGTATCACGTCGCTACCCAAGTGTTTGGGTAGCCAGCTGTCTATGTGGTTGACCAGCTGGCTGGCTGGCTGGCTGGCTGGCTGGCTGGCTGGCTGGCTGGCTGGCTGGCTGACTCGATTGTTCGGCTCGCGATATTTGTCTATTTTGCTAATGAGTTGGTTTAAATACCGGACCACATGGCTAGATGGCTATAACTATGTAACAGGAAAACTGACAGGTGTACCTGAACACCTGACTCCATGTCTCTGTGGCTGAACCACTGCTTGCTTGTACACCTGCCTGGCTGTACTCACCTAATTGTGCTTGCGGGGGTTGAGCTCTGGCTCTTTGGTCCTGCCTCTCAACTATCAATCAACAGGTTGATTGGCTGTGTATATGGTTGATCAACAGGCTGTCTACCTGCCTGGCTCTTTGCTCTCCGGCGGGTTTAATATGATTTGACTTTGTTACGTCTCAAACTGGACATATATAAAAATGGCCGCCACGCTTGCTGCCCGGCTGCCCGGCACACTGACTGGCCGGCCTATCACTGCAAATAAGCCTATAGACCTATCCCCCACCTCTAATCACTATTTACCACCGGTCAGTCAGGCCATCGGGACAGACTCCTCGCGAGTTATACAGTAACTTACAACAGTTAACAGTTCAGCTACTCTGAACAAAATGTTCCAAGCAGCACGGGCTATGGTGATCCCCACCGTACTCACCGAACACTATATTGTTGAATGTGAAACCGTAAAGGACTTTAGACCTCCTGGCCTCTTGTACCACCAACTGTGTAACTATGTCATTGACTCAGGTGTTCTGGACGACATCCTAACAATTTATCCAAAATTTGCTTGTCCATTTTAAAGAATGAAGAACAATTTTATTTATATTACTTCTAAGCTGCATCACTTATGAACCATCCCCGCCCTTGTGTGCCAGTGCACATCCCCGCCCTTGTGTGGCAGTGCACATCCCTGCCCTTGTGTGGCAGTGCACATCCCTGCCCTTGTGTGGCAGTGCACATCCCTGCCCTTGTGTGGCAGTGCACATCCCCGCCCTTGTGTGGCAGTGCACATCCCCGCCCTTGTGTGGCAGTGCACATCCCTGCCCTTGTGTGGCAGTGCACATCCCCGCCCTTGTGTGGCAGTGCACATCCCCGCCCTTGTGTGGCAGTGCACATCCCCGCCCTTGTGTGGCAGTGCACATCCCCGCCCTTGTGTGGCAGTGCACATCCCTGCCCTTGTGTGGCAGTGCACATCCCCGCCCTTGTGTGGCAGTGCACATCCCCGCCCTTGTGTGGCAGTGCACATCCCCGCCCTTGTGTGGCAGTGCACATCCCCGCCCTTGTGTGGCAGTGCACATCCCCGCCCTTGTGTGGCAGTGCACATCCCTGCCCTTGTGTGGCAGTGCACATCCCTGCCCTTGTGTGGCAGTGCACATCCCTGCCCTTGTGTGGCAGTGCACATCCCTGCCCTTGTGTGGCAGTGCACAATAGAAAGTTGTATTATCATATCCATACATTAAAACATTGATTGTAACCATGATATATATGTGCTTCAGCCTACAGTTTAGACCTATTGTCTTGTGTACGACCCTCTGTCCTGCGTGACAGTCAATACCACCATTATCCTCACTCTAATAAGACTATCAAAAATCCTCTGATTAGGCAAAATTGTAATTAATTTTGTCAATAAAGATGTTAATAATAATAATACATCTTGAGGTTATCTTAATGTTATCTTGATTAGATTTCGGGGCTTAGCGTCCCCGCAGCCCGGTCCCCGACCAGGCCTCCTTTTTGTTACACACCCCCAGGAAGCAGTCCGTAGCAGCTGTCTAACTCCCAGGCACCTATTTACTGCTAGGTAAACAGAGGCATCAGGGTGTAGGGTACTCTGCCCATTTGTTTCCGTCTCCACCGGGGATCGAACCCGGAACCTCAGGACTATGAATCCCGAGCGCTGTCCACTCAGCTGTCAGGCCCCTGTTTTATCACTAATGTAATTGTGACGAAAAAGCACTAAGCTATTACAGCTATACTCTCACACTCACATGATACTTATTCTCATATCCATTGGAAGGAATATGAGAATAAGGATTTAGGATAGGACGGGGGGAAGGAATGGTGCCCAACCACTTGGACGGTCGGGGATTGAA
Organism: Procambarus clarkii; assembly: GCF_040958095.1. Classification (NCBI taxonomy): domain Eukaryota; kingdom Metazoa; phylum Arthropoda; class Malacostraca; order Decapoda; family Cambaridae; genus Procambarus; species Procambarus clarkii. The sequence continues at coordinate 6,564,604 of NC_091213.1, forward strand.
CGCCGACCTGCAAGAAGCGAAACCGTCGCTCTACCGTCCAGTCCAAGTGGTTGGGCTGTTTCATCAGTAAGTTCACGCCTGCTACCTGGACTAGACAAAGTATATCACTGAACAATACTTTATCAATTTTAAGATTTACTGAGTATTTGTCATTTGAAGACAATGTTAAAATGTTATCGACCTATTTATGCGAGTCAATTTTCAGTGATGAACTTTGCCTAGTCCCGTTAGCAGGCTTGGACTTACTGATGAACCAGCCCAACCACTTGGACTGGACGGCAGAGCGCCGGTCTTGCTTCTTGCAAGTACGGTGTTCAATCCCCGAACGTCCAAGTGGTTGGGCACCATTCCTTCCCCCCGTCCTATCCTAAATACTTATCCTCATATACCTCCCAAGTTGTGTATAGTTATTCTCAATTATTAACGCTTCATAAAGTAGAGAGTAGAAGCAGTAGACAGTAGAACAGCAACAACTGGAAGGGTTGGGAGCGCCGCATATCAGTCGCCTGTACACAATGGACATTCACAGCTCTCTTCCCGCCAAACACACACCGAAACTACGACGTTGGTACAACGCTCGAACAAGTTTTAACACCTCCTAACCAGTTATAACAACCAATATAGCAAGTTGTAACAACGTTCTAATACGTCATAAACACGTTAAGCCAAGATGTAACAACTTTATTACAAGTTGTAACAAGCGGAAAATAGAGACAGTTTCGGTTTGTTTCCAGGGTTAGGGGCTAACCAAGAGCCAGGTCAACTCTGGTCAAGGTGGAGGAGGTCACGAGGTTGTCAGTCATGATGCTGTCATGATGCTGTCATGATGCTGTCATAATAAGTCCACCAGGATTACTACTTCCACGTCAAAGGAGGTCGAGGATCCCGAATGTCCCTTACAGCTGGATATAAGAATCAGTTCAGACGGACAACATGACATTACGGGATATTCATGCCCGTGCCACCTCTTGGGTGGCTTAATCTTCATCAATCAATCGACAACAGGACAGTGTGAGGAGAGTAAGGCGTCTTGGGGCGGGATCTAAGATTCTGGAGGGCGAACATCGAGTACCTTAAGGTCGAGTGCATGTAAGTACTCTCACATCCACAGGTATAAGGTGTTCTTGTACCCACCATAAGGGGGGTCGAAATAGCCTTAGCTACTCTATCCCTTTGAGATGTATATTTTCTTGTCTCAATAAACATGCTTGAACTTGAACTTGAACCCACCATCTTATAGCATTCAATTCAGTTTGCCTGTATTAGTGAAACACAGTTAGGGGTCATGTTTCTGAAGTGCTAAAGTAATGTTTCTACATTGTCACCCCTTTGTGTATTATGGTACCTGGCGAGGTGACCTGGCGAGGTGACCTGGCGAGGTGACACTGGACTTACCGTCTTCTCAGCCCCCCCTTAATTACCTAGTGACCTTAACTGTCCCGTATCCTCCCCATTCAGCCCATTAATAAGGTGTGTCACTAACTGGCGTGTCCAGTGCTGCTCCTGTTATTCTATATAGTAAACATCAGCGGGTCCAGGATCATTCCAGTGTCATAACTGGAACATACCTGGAGAGGATTTAGGTTGTGGTTGTACTCCACGACCCCGGCCCTGGGCCCTGGGCCCTGGCTGGTACAAGGCCAGCTGGAGTCTTTCACCGTGTATTCCTGCCCTCGGGCTGTACTGCAAGGTTATCATCTAACGCTTACCTTACCTTGAGGTTACCTTGAGGTGCTTCCGGGGCTTAGCGTCCCCGCGGCCCGGCCGTCCTCAGGGTCGTCCTCAGAAGGGTCCTCAGCCTTCTCCCCGGTCATGTGTCCGGTGTATCTAAATGGTGGCCATTATATGTGGGGGGTGTTATGTGGACAGTGGCAGCTAATACCTCCCCTCCGTCTATTCCTCCCCTCCCTCCGTCCATCCCCCGTCCCTCCGTCCATCCCCCGTCCCTCCGTCCATCCCCCGTCCCTCCGTCCATCCCCCGTCCCTCCGTCCACCCCCCCCCTCCCTCCGTCCACCCCCCCTCCCCCTGGCCCTCAAAAATGGAACACGGTTCTCAACACAACGCCCAGGAAATTCGCTCAAAAATTTAATGGTCTGAGGGGACACCTGGCCTTGGGACCAGCAAGGTAACTCCAGTATTTTTGTTAACATGACAGGTTGGGGTTGGGCCGGAGGGGGTGGGGGGGGGGTTACTCACCTCTTTGGTGTCGCGTATTTGTGCTTGCAGGATCGAGCTCTTGGACCCCGTCTGTCTAGCCGCTGGTAATCTAATGCAATGACTCGTACCTTATTCCTCCATCTTATCTACTGTTGAAATTATGAATACAGTGGGCTTCAACATCTTGTTTATCTACTTCACTCCATGTTCCCGCTACTCTTACATAAGGGGCCTCGTAGCCTGGTGGATAGCGCGCAGGACTCGTAATTCTGTGACGAGGGTTCGATTCCCGCACGAGGCAGAAACAAATGGACAAAAGTTTCTTTCACCCTGAATGCCCCTGTTACCTAGCAGTAAATAGGTACCTGGGTGTTAGTCAGCTGTCACGGGCTGGTTCCTGGGGGTGGAGGCCTGGTCGAGGACCGGGCCGCGGGGACACTAAAGCCCCGAAATCATCTCAAGATAACCTCAAGATAACACTAAAGGACAACTTTCTAACATCTCTACCACTCATCTGCGAGTCGAGTTTGTTCCTGCCTTTTTGTTCTATTGGTGTACTATTGACAGAGAGTCAAGAGCGTCAGGTACTCTTACCCATCTTGAGGTTATCTTGAGATGATTTCGGGGCTTTTTAGTGTCCCCGCGGCCCGGTCCTCGACCAGGCCTCCACCCCCAGGAACCAGCCCGTGACAGCTGACTAACACCCAGGTACCTATTTACTGCTAGGTAACAGGGGCATTCATGGTGAAAGAAACTTTTGCCCATTTGTCTCTGCCTGGTGCGGGAATCGAACCCGCGCCACAGAATTACGAGTCCTGCGCGCTATCCACCAGGCTACGAGGCCCCATGCCACTGCTCTTCTGTTTAATTTTGACTCTTACGTTTATGTTGTAGTCTCTCGTGTCGAACTGTGTTAAAGACATTTTGGCAGTCCAGAAATACACAATCTGCCCAACCGTTTCTGTCTTGTCATATCTGTTACTGTGTCAAAGGACTCCGTAAGGTTCATTAGGCATGACGTCAGCGATGTGAAATAGCGAGGTGTGTGTGTGTGTGTGTGTTCACCTAGTTGTGCTTGCGGGGGGGGGGGGTTGAGCTCTGCTCTTTCGGCCCGCCTCTCAACTGTCAATCAACTGTTACTAACTAATTTTATCACACACACACACACACACACACACACACACACACACACACACACACACACACACAGGGAGTGTGTGTGAGCGAGAGTGGTTGACAAATGGAATGCATTAGGCAGTGATGTGGTGGAGGCTGACTCCATACACAGTTTCAAGTGTAGATATGATAGAGCCCAATAGGCTCAGGAACCTGTACACCAGTTGATTGACGGTTGAGAGGCGGGACCAAAGAGCCAGAGCTCAACCCCCGCAAGCGAGTATACCTGTATACCTAGGCGAGTATACAGTATGTCACACCGAGCAGCAGTCAATGACCACAGAGTTTGGTCAGGTCATGCTGGCAGGGCTAAGGTCACTTTCCCAAATAATGGGTCAAGCACAGCGGTCGTCAAAATTGACTTTTCATGTTAGGTTAATGCTAGCCATCAGTTGGTTAATGCTCCAGGAAAATGGTTTAGACAAGTCGCCGGCTTTCTGTCCCGTCGAGATACTAAAGTGGTCATTAGGTAAATTCAGGTTATTATTATACCCCTGACACTTAAGGTTACTAACGTGTTATTAAACGGACAGTAAGGAACAGTATAATACTGAAATGTCTGAAATCAAGCTTAAGTTTATATCAGGGGTTTAAGACCTCCACTTACCAGTCCCATAGGAAATGTATATGTTTATCTCTCAGAATGTTTGGTAATATGTTTATTGTTTGTGATGTGTGTCTATGTATGTATTAACACCATGTACTGAACGGGGTGAGAATAGCTTGAGCTACCTCATCCCTTTGTGTGTATTTTACCTCAATAAACTTATTTCAATTTCAATTTAATTTACCAGTCCCAGCCAGTACAACAGAGAAAACGGGGCAGCCGCTCAATATAACCAGGGGTGACTAAAGCCATCGACCAGAACCACACAAGGCCAGCAAGATGCCGCCCCGCCAAATTTGGCCTCGTGTGGTCCAAACCACGTGCCCGACACCGAGTGAAATACGAGTCTCAACCCATATGAAGCACAGAGGTTATCGTGGGTCATCTTCAGCTCACCAGGATAACCCTTATTACAGCCTTTCACCCACAATAATGAATTCGCCGTACAGGATCTTCAACCATCGATTGATTGATGAAGATTAAGCCACACAATAGGTGGCACGGGCATGAATAGCCCGTAATTCAACCATCACTCGCCTGTCCATAACGAAATCATTTCCTTACACGTGAAATTTATGATCTTTATGCGAAAAGTCTGGCAGTCTCCGTGGTGTAGTGGTAAGACACTCGCCTGGCGTTCCGCGAGCGCTATGTCATGGGTTCGTATCCTGGCCGGGGAGGATTTACTGGGCGCAATTCCTTAACTGTAGCCTCTGTTTAACGCAACAGTAAAATGTGTACTTGGATGAAAAAACGATTCTTCGCGGCATGGGATCGTATTCCAGGGACCATAGGATTAAGGACTTGCCCGAAACGCTACGCGTACTAGTGGCTGTACAACCATGTAACAACTCTTGTATATATCTCAAAAAATATCTCAAAACCAGCTACATTAAATATGTAGCCTACTGAATCACGGCACCCTCCAAGGTATTAGGAAATACCTATTCCACTATATTTCTTCTTAGATAATTTTATTTCTTCAAAGATTGCGATCACAACAAAATTTAAGAGATTGTAATGTTATTAAAATAATATTGTAATCGAATTCTTTGCCGAATAATAAATATCTCGAAATTAGATATGTTAGGAAGTGAGCATTATATCCAATGTATACAGTAATATATCCAATGTATATAGTAATATATCCAATGTATACAGTAATATATCCAATGTATACAGTAATATATCCAATGTATATAGTAATATATCCAATGTATATAGTAATATATCCAATGAATACAGTAATATATCCAATGTATACAGTAATATATCCAATGTATACAGTAATATATCCAATGTATACAGTAATATATCCAATGTATATAGTAATATATCCAATGTATACAGTAATATATCCAATGTATATAGTAATATATCCAATGTATACAGTAATATATCCAATGTATACAGTAATATATCCAATGTATATAGTAATATATCCAATGTATACAGTAATATATCCAATGTATACAGTAATATATCCAATGTATACAGTAATATATCCAATGTATACAGTAATATATCCAATGTATATAGTAATATATCCAATGTATATAGTAATATATCCAATGTATACAGTAATATATCCAATGTATATAGTAATATATCCAATGTATATAGTAATATATCCAATGTATACAGTAATATATCCAATGTATATAGTAATATATCCAATGTATACAGTAATATATCCAATGTATACAGTAATATATCCAATGTATACAGTAATATATCCAATGTATATAGTAATATATCCAATGTATACAGTAATATATCCAATGTATACAGTAATATATCCAATGTATACAGTAATATATCCAATGTATATAGTAATATATCCAATGTATACAGTAATATATCCAATGTATACAGTAATATATCCAATGTATACAGTAATATATCCAATGTATATAGTAATATATCCAATGTATACAGTAATATATCCAATGTATACAGTAATATATCCAATGTATACAGTAATATATCCAATGTATACAGTAATATATCCAATGTATACAGTAATATATCCAATGTATACAGTAATATATCCAATGTATACAGTAATATATCCAATGTATACAGTAATATATCCAATGTATATAGTAATATATCCAATGTATACAGTAATATATCCAATGTATACAGTAATATATCCAATGTATATAGTAATATATCCAATGTATACAGTAATATATCCAATGTATACAGTAATATATCCAATGTATACAGTAATATATCCAATGTATATAGTAATATATCCAATGTATACAGTAATATATCCAATGTATACAGTAATATATCCAATGTATACAGTAATATATCCAATGTATATAGTAATATATCCAATGTATATAGTAATATATCCAATGTATACAGTAATATATCCAATGTATATAGTAATATATCCAATGTATACAGTAATATATCCAATGTATATAGTAATATATCCAATGTATACAGTAATATATCCAATGTATACAGTAATATATCCAATGTATACAGTAATATATCCAATGTATATAGTAATATATCCAATGTATATAGTAATATATCCAATGTATATAGTAATATATCCAATGTATATAGTAATATATCCAATGTATACAGTAATATATCCAATGTATACAGTAATATATCCAATGTATATAGTAATATATCCAATGTATACAGTAATATATCCAATGTATACAGTAATATATCCAATGTATACAGTAATATATCCAATGTATACAGTAATATATCCAATGTACATAGTAATATATCCAATGTATACAGTAATATATCCAATGTATATAGTAATATATCCAATGTATACAGTAATATATCCAATGTATATAGTAATATATCCAATGTATACAGTAATATATCCAATGTATACAGTAATATATCCAATGTATATAGTAATATATCCAATGTATACAGTAATATATCCAATGTATACAGTAATATATCCAATGTATATAGTAATATATCCAATGTATACAGTAATATATCCAATGTATATAGTAATATATCTAATGTATATAGTAATATATCCAATGTATATAGTAATATATCCAATGTATACAGTAATATATCCAATGTATATACTAATATATCCAATGTATACAGTAATATATCCAATGTATATACTAATATATCCAATGTATATAGTAATATATCCAATGTATATAGTAATATATCCAATGTATATAGTAATATATCCAATGTATATAGTAATATATCCAATGTATATAGTAATATATCCAATGTATACAGAAATATATCCAATGTATACAGTAATATATCCAATGTATATAGTAATATATCTAACGTATATAGTAATATATCCAATGTATATAGTAATATATCCAATGTATACAGTAATATATCCAATGTATATACTAATATATCCAATGTATATAGTAATATATCCAATGTATACAGTAATATATCCAATGTATACAGTAATATATCCAATGTATATACTAATATATCCAATGTATATAGTAATATATCCAATGTATATAGTAATATATCCAATGTATAAAGCTCTTTACGGTTCAATATAACTTCTCAACTTTACGTTGTGGATAAACTTGCAATAATGTATTTTCTACACTTCAATGATAAATTTCTATATAAGGAAGCTCACGTAAAATGCTTCAATGGAGATGTCTTCTCATTAGAAAAATATCCTTCTTAAATCTTGAGGAGAAAGATCGGTGCGAATGACGAACAACCTCGAACAGTCTTCGGAATGCCGTAAATAAGAATGTTTCCCCGGGAAGGTTCGACCCAAGGCGTCAAGTCAGCGTGTCGATCCTGCCCCAACACGCCAACACCAATTCGTGAGCGAACGATAAATGGAAATGTAGAAAACTATGAGTACGTCCCGAGGAATCTGGAGTCACAATACCCGGTGAGTTATTGTGGAGCGTGACAATACCCGGTGGGTTATTGTGGAGCGTCACAATACCCGGTGGGTTATTGTGGAGCGTCACAATACCCGGTGGGTTATTGTGGAGCGTCACAATACCCGGTGGGTTATTGTGGAGCGTGACAATACCCGGTGGGTTATTGTGGAGAGTCACAATACCCGGTGGGTTATTGTGGAGAGTCACAATACCCGGTGGGTTATTGTGGAGCGTCACAATACCCGGTGGGTTATTGTGGAGCGTGACAATACCCGGTGGGTTATTGTGGAGCGTCACAATACCCGGTGGGTTATTGTGGAGCGTGACAATACCCGGTGGGTTATTGTGGAGCGTCACAATACCCGGTGGGTTATTGTGGAGAGTCACAATACCCGGTGGGTTATTGTGGAGTCACAATACCCGGTGGGTTATTGTGGAGAGTCACAATACCCGGTGGGTTATTGTGGAGCGTGACAATACCCGGTGGGTTATTGTGGAGAGTCACAATACCCGGTGGGTTATTGTGGAGAGTCACAATACTCGGTGGGTTATTGTGGAGAGTCACAATACCCGGTGGGTTATTGTGGAGAGTCACAATACCCGGTGGGTTATTGTGGAGTCACAATACCCGGTGGGTTATTGTGGAGAGTCACAATACCCGGTGGGTTATTGTGGAGCGTGACAATACCCGGTGGGTTATTGTGGAGAGTCACAATACCCGGTGGGTTATTGTGGAGAGTCACAATACTCGGTGGGTTATTGTGGAGCGTGACAATACCCGGTGGGTTATTGTGGAGAGTCACAATACCCGGTGGGTTATTGTGGAGCGTCACAATACCCGGTGGGTTATTGTGGAGAGTCACAATACTCGGTGGGTTATTGTGGAGAGTCACAATACTCGGTGGGTTATTGTGGAGCGTCACAATACTCGGTGGGTTATTGTGGAGAGTCACAATACCCGGTGGGTTATTGTGGAGAGTCACAATACCCGGTGGGTTATTGTGGAGAGTCACAATACTCGGTGGGTTATTGTGGAGAGTCACAATACCCGGTGGGTTATTGTGGAGAGTCACAATACCCGGTGGGTTATTGTGGAGCGTCACAATACCCGGTGGGTTATTGTGGAGAGTCACAATACTCGGTGGGTTATTGTGGAGAGTCACAATACCCGGTGGGTTATTGTGGAGCGTCACAATACCCGGTGGGTTATTGTGGAGCGTCACAATACCCGGTGGGTTATTGTGGAGCGTGACAATACCCGGTGGGTTATTGTGGAGCGTCACAATACCCGGTGGGTTATTGTGGAGCGTCACAATACCCGGTGGGTTATTGTGGAGAGTCACAATACCCGGTGGGTTATTGTGGAGCGTGACAATACCCGGTGGGTTATTGTGGAGCGTCACAATACCCGGTGGGTTATTGTGGAGCGTGACAATACCCGGTGGGTTATTGTGGAGCGTCACAATACCCGGTGGGTTATTGTGGAGCGTCACAATACCCGGTGGGTTATTGTGGAGAGTCACAATACCCGGTGGGTTATTGTGGAGCGTCACAATACCCGGTGGGTTATTGTGGAGAGTCACAATACCCGGTGGGTTATTGTGGAGCGTCACAATACCCGGTGGGTTATTGTGGAGCGTCACAATACCCGGTGGGTTATTGTGGAGCGTCACAATACCCGGTGGGTTATTGTGGAGAGTCACAATACCCGGTGGGTTATTGTGGAGAGTCACAATACCCGGTGGGTTATTGTGGAGCGTCACAATACCCGTAATATTTCGCGCCATAATGCAAGATGAACACGGTTTCTAACTACAATATTTTGTGTAACATAAAATATTACTTAATGCAACCCGTTCTAGCACTTGCTTATAGTCAATATTGGCTTATTTAATAAGTGCATATGTGACATACTAATTGATTGTGAATATTTTAGTTTACCTTGAAAAGTTTCATAGAAAACACCGACCTCACCTAACCTTCTTAGTATGTTAAGATAAGCATCTTATTGTTTCTTAATTACAATTATTACTTAACCTATACCGTTGATAGGTTAAGTAATAATTGTAAATCTAGACGGGTTGGCCGTGGAGATAATACAAGACAAACAAGGTGCGCACGAGATGAAAACGGGTCTCTGGTGTTTGGGGAAAATAATATACAAAATCCACCTTTAAGAGAAAGAAAAAGACGCCCCTTAAAGGTAAGATTTACCCTTATGATGATATATCAACCCGTCCTCTTAAAAATAACGTCACTTTTGGCTCGTATGCGCGGCACTATGCCCAAATTTGGACGTAATTTGAAATGAAATCGACTCACAAAAGTGACGTACTGTTCCGTTTTCTGTTTGAGTCGTCCGGCTTACTCGGCAAGCTTAGAAGAGGAAACTTTTCTTTAACGTTTTTCATAACGTTTTGAAACTTTATGAGAATTTCCTGCCCACCTAACCTATCAGAGGACCCTTAACTTACTACTGTGGGCCATAACAGCTGGCCAGGTAGGAGATAAACGAAACGTGGAAAGCTAATTGGCATCAATGTTGGTGTTGGTCCACAGAGACAGGCGGCTAGTTTATTGTGCGCCCCATACCCATCCTGTGAGCGGTAGCGCAAAAAAGCATTACAGAGGGCACACAAAAGGTCTTTATCAGACCTCATCTTAGATTATTACATAACCAATTGCATCTATCCTTCAGTCTTACCTCAAGTCCTGGAAGGCTGCCACACTGGTCCTGAAGCACCATCAAATACTCTACTACTAATTCCTACCACCAAATTTGAGATAGAACTCATTTAATACGAGGGGGCCTCGTAGCCTGGTGGATAGCGCGCAGGACTCTTAATTCTGTGGCGCGGGTTCGATTCCCGCACGAGGCAGAAACATATGGGCAAAGTTTCTTTCACCCTGAATGCCCCTGTTACCTAGCAGTAAATAGGTACCTGGGAGTTAATCAGCTGTCACGGGCTGCTTCCTGGGGGTGGAGGCCTGGTCGAGGACCGGGCCGCGGGGACACTAAAAAAAGCCCCGAAATCATCTCAAGATAACCTCAAGATAATATCACAAAATTACTTCCTGTAATTTTGTAACTTAATAAAGTAACTTAATTCCTAAGTTACTTTATAATTAATAAGAGAGATTCATTGTGTTGCGGGACAGGAAGCCAGTGTGTATTCATACACGTATGGTTTTTATCGAGGTCTCCCCCCCCCCCCCGCCAGGGCCGAATTACTGACCCCACCCAACCCCACAACAAGCTAACTCCCGAATACCTACTTACTGCTAAGTGAACAGCTGCATTAGATGAAAGAAAATGTGCCCAACCATTTCTGTCCCGCACGAGATTCGAACCCGAAATTCTCGATTGTGGGTCGAGAAGGAACCCGAATGCACTACTGGGATCCAAACCTTTATGTTATACACAGGTGGCTACCGTTACCTGTGGCAGGCGGCTACCGTTACCTGTGGCAGGCGGCTACCGTTACCTGTGGCAGGTGGCTACCGTTACCTGTGGCAGGTGGCTACCGTTACCTGTGGCAGGCGGCTACCGTTACCTGTGGAAGGGTGGCTACCGTTACCTGTGGCAGGCGGCTACCGTTACCTGTGGCAGGTGGCTACCGTTACCTGTGGCAGGTGGCTACCGTTACCTGTGGCAGGTGGCTACCGTTACCTGTGGCAGGTGGCTACCGTTACCTGTGGCAGGTGGCTACCGTTACCTGTGGCAGGGTGGCTACCGTTACCTGTGGCAGGCGGCTACCGTTACCTGTGGCAGGTGGCTACCGTTACCTGTGGCAGGTGGCTACCGTTACCTGTGGCAGGCGGCTACCGTTACCTGTGGCAGGGTGGCTACCGTTACCTGTGGCAGGCGGCTACCGTTACCTGTGGCAGGTGGCTACCGTTACCTGTGGCAGGTGGCTACCGTTACCTGTGGCAGGTGGCTACCGTTACCTGTGGCAGGTGGCTACCGTTACCTGTGGCAGGCGGCTACCGTTACCTGTGGCAGGCGGCTACCGTTACCTGTGGCAGGCGGCTACCGTTACCTGTGGCAGGCGGCTACCGTTACCTGTGGCAGGCGGCTACCGTTACCTGTGGCAGGGTGGCTACCGTTACCTGTGGCAGGCGGCTACCGTTACCTGTGGCAGGCGGCTACCGTTACCTGTGGCAGGCGGCTACCGTTACCTGTGGCAGGTGGTTACCGTTACCTGTGGCAGGCGGCTACCGTTACCTGTAGCAGGGTGGCTACCGTTACCTGTGGCAGGTGGCTACCGTTACCTGTGGCAGGGTGGCTACCGTTACCTGTGGCAGGTGGCTACCGTTACCTGTGGCAGGGTGGCTACCGTTACCTGTGGCAGGGTGGCTACCGTTACCTGTGGCAGGTGGCTACCGTTACCTGTGGCAGGCGGCTACCGTTACCTGTGGCAGGGTGGCTACCGTTACCTGTGGCAGGCGGCTACCGTTACCTGTAGCAGGGTGGCTACCGTTACTTGTGGCAGGTGGCTACCGTTACCTGTGGCAGGTGGCTACCGTTACCTGTGGCAGGCGGCTACCGTTACCTGTGGCAGGGTGGCTACCGTTACCTGTGGCAGGTGGCTACCGTTACCTGTGGCAGGTGGCTACCGTTACCTGTGGCAGGCGGCTACCGTTACCTGTGGCAGGGTGGCTACCGTTACCTGTGGCAGGGTGGCTACCGTTACCTGTGGCAGGTGGCTACCGTTACCTGTGGCAGGCGGCTACCGTTACCTGTGGCAGGGTGGCTACCGTTACCTGTGGCAGGTGGCTACCGTTACCTGTGGCAGGTGGCTACCGTTACCTGTGGCAGGGTGGCTACCGTTACCTGTGGCAGGTGGCTGCCGTTACCTGTGGCAGGTGGCTGCCGTTACCTGTGGCAGGCGGCTACCGTTACCTGTGGCAGGGTGGCTACCGTTACCTGTGGCAGGTGGCTACCGTTACCTGTGGCAGGTGGCTACCGTTACCTGTGGCAGGGTGGCTACCGTTACCTGTGGCAGGTGGCTACCGTTACCTGTGGCAGGTGGCTACCGTTACCTGTGGCAGGTGGCTACCGTTACCTGTGGCAGGGTGGCTACCGTTACCTGTGGCAGGCGGCTACCGTTACCTGTGGCAGGTGGCTACCGTTACCTGTGGCAGGTGGCTACCGTTACCTGTGGCAGGTGGCTACCGTTACCTGTGGCAGGTGGCTACCGTTACCTGTGGCAGGGTGGCTACCGTTACCTGTGGCAGGGTGGCTACCGTTACCTGTGGCAGGTGGCTACCGTTACCTGTGGCAGGTGGCTACCGTTACCTGTGGCAGGTGGCTACCGTTACCTGTGGCAGGGTGGCTACCGTTACCTGTGGCAGGCGGCTACCGTTACCTGTGGCAGGTGGCTACCGTTACCTGTGGCAGGTGGCTACCGTTACCTGTGGCAGGTGGCTACCGTTACCTGTGGCAGGCGGCTACCGTTACCTGTGGCAGGCGGCTACCGTTACCTGTGGCAGGGTGGCTACCGTTACCTGTGGCAGGGTGGCTACCGTTACCTGTGGCAGGGTGGCTACCGTTACCTGTGGCAGGGTGGCTACCGTTACCTGTGGCAGGCGGCTACCGTTACCTGTGGCAGGTGGCTACCGTTACCTGTGGCAGGTGGCTACCGTTACCTGTGGCAGGTGGCTACCGTTACCTGTGGCAGGTGGCTACCGTTACCTGTGGCAGGTGGCTACCGTTACCTGTGGCAGGCGGCTACCGTTACCTGTGGCAGGCGGCTACCGTTACCTGTGGCAGGGTGGCTACCGTTACCTGTGGCAGGCGGCTACCGTTACCTGTGGCAGGTGGCTACCGTTACCGGTGGCAGGTGGCTACCGTTACCTGTGGCAGGTGGCTACCGTTACCTGTGGCAGGTGGCTACCGTTACCTGTGGCAGGTGGCTACCGTTACCTGTGGCAGACGGCTACCGTTACCTGTGGCAGGCGGCTACCGTTACCTGTGGCAGGCGGCTACCGTTACCTGTGGCAGGTGGCTACCGTTACCTGTGGCAGGTGGCTACCGTTACCTGTGGCAGGTGGCTACCGTTAACTGTGGCAGGTGGCTACCGTTACCTGTGGCAGGTGGCTGCCGTTACCTGTGGCAGGTGGCTACCGTTACCTGTGGCAGGTGGCTGCCGTTACCTGTGGCAGGTGGCTACCGTTACCTGTGGCAGGGTGGCTACCGTTACCTGTGGCAGGGTGGCTACCGTTAACTGTGGCAGGCGGCTACCGTTACCTGTGGCAGGCGGCTACCGTTACCTGTGGCAGGTGGCTACCGTTACCTGTGGCAGGTGGCTGCCGTTACCTGTGGCAGGTGGCTGCCGTTACCTGTGGCAGGCGGCTGCCGTTACCTGTGGCAGGCGGCTACCGTTACCTGTGGCAGGCGGCTACCGTTACCTGTGGCAGGGTGGCTACCGTTACCTGTGGCAGGGTGGCTACCGTTACCTGTGGCAGGTGGCTGCCGTTACCTGTGGCAGGTGGCTGCCGTTACCTGTGGCAGGTGGCTGCCGTTACCTGTGGCAGGTGGCTGCCGTTACCTGTGGCAGGCGGCTACCGTTACCTGTGGCAGGCGGCTACCGTTACCTGTGGCAGGGTGGCTACCGTTACCTGTGGCAGGGTGGCTACCGTTACCTGTGGCAGGTGGCTGCCGTTACCTGTGGCAGGTGGCTGCCGTTACCTGTGGCAGGTGGCTGCCGTTACCTGTGGCAGGTGGCTGCCGTTACCTGTGGCAGGTGGCTGCCGTTACCTGTGGCAGGTGGCTGCCGTTACCTGTAACAGGTGGTTACCGTTACCTGTGGCAGGTGGCTACCGTTACCTGTGGCAGGTGGCTACCGTTACCTGTGGCAGGGTGGCTACCGTTACCTGTGGCAGGGTGGCTACCGTTACCTGTGGCAGGTGGCTGCCGTTACCTGTGGCAGGTGGCTGCCGTTACCTGTGGCAGGTGGCTACCGTTACCTGTGGCAGGTGGCTGCCGTTACCTGTAACAGGTGGTTACCGTTACCTGTGGCAGGTGGCTACCGTTACCCGTGGCAGGTGGCTACCGTTACCTGTGGCAGGGTGGCTACCGTTACCTGTGGCAGGGTGGCTACCGTTACCTGTGGCAGGGTGGCTACCGTTACCTGTGGCAGGGTGGCTACCGTTACCTGTGGCAGGGTGGCTTCCGTTACCTGTGGCAGGGTGGCTACCGTTACCTGTGGCAGGTGGCTACCGTTACCTGTGGCAGGTGGCTACAGGTGACGGATCTCCCAATCCTGAGCACTCCAGGTGCCAACTCTGTGAGCAGGAACTGCGGCATGATCTCCCACACTACATCACTGAATGCCCAGTTATTAGACCTTTCAGACCAGTTGGCATGAGGTACCTGGAGCTTTGCAATTACTTTATTCACTCTCGTATTCTTGAAGATATCCTCACAGTGTACCCAAAATTTGCCAGTGCAGGCTACTGAACACATGGCTCTGTATGACTAACCATCCTGCGAGATGGGGACTTTTATTACCACTGCTGCCTTATTCACTCTTGTTTTGATGATGATATCCTCATAATGCATCCGGAGTCTGTCAGTGCAGACTACTGAACACATGGCCCTGTGTGACTAACCATCCTGCGAGATGGGGACTTTTATTACCACTGCTGCCTTATTCAATCTTGTTTTGATGATGATATCCTCATAATGCATCCGGAGTCTGTCAGTGCAGACTACTGAACATATGGCCCTGTGTGACTAACCATCCTGTGTGATGGGGATTTTTAGCGCCACGTAGCTAGCTTTTTTGTCACACTGTATTCCCCTTCATATAGTATAGCGTAGCTGTACAAATGTAGATGTACCTAAATGTGTTAAAGAAATAAATCGAAGATATTGGAGAAATATAACGTTGAAAATCGATCCCAAACTACCACTCACCCAGTTGACTTAATGACTGAATGAGTGATGGTTATCGACTCCATGTTTTAACCGTAACTTGGAGACGAGCACACAAAACCCCGTAAGGAATGTCAAGACATGCTGTGTTGCATTATTTACACGGTAGAGGTCACTCCCTGGTGGGGCAGCAACCGGCGCCTCGCCTCCTTCACTAAGCTCCTCAACAATCTCATACAATCCCATCCTATTCCTGGCGCTCAGCAACCATAAAGCAAACCGTTCTTGCACTTTCGTACAGTCAATATTGACTTATTTAATAAGTGCCTATGTGACATACTAATTTATTTTGAATATTTTAGTTTACCTTGGAAAGCTTCATAGAAAACACCGACCTTACCTAACTTTGTTAGTATGTTAAGATAAGCATCTTATTGCTTCGTAATTACAATTATTACTTAACCTATTATAGGTATAGGTTAAGTAATAATTGTAAATAAGAAGCAATAAGATGCTTATCTTAACATACTAAGAAGGTTAGGTAAGGTCGGTGTTTTCTATGAAGCTTTTCAAGGTAAACTAAAATATTCACAATAAATTAGTATGTCACATATGCACGTATTTAATAAGTCAATATTGACTATACGTACGTGCGAGAACGGGTTGCCATAAAGCCAACAGATTTGACCTGATTTGATATAAAGTATATGGTTATACTCTCTGACAACGGCCCGGAATTCAATAATTCTGTTCTGGAACAAGTGGGCAAACTGTACATCAAAAAGTGCATTATCATGCCTTATCAACCGGCTAGCAATGGCCTTGCTGAAAGAACTAACAAGAAAGTGCTTGACGCACTCAGAGTAACACTCAATCGGGACAGTCACAAATGGGATGAACTTGTACCAATTGTCCAAAGCTCCATCAACTCCTCTGTCTGCAAAAAAAAAAAAAAAAACTCCTCTGTCAACTCCTCCATAGGGGACACGCCTCACTGTGTGCTTTTTGGGACCGACATGAGATCGCCTCAGAGTTTCTGAGTTTCTTTCACCCTATGCCCCCTGTTACCTAGCAGTAAAATAGGTACCTGGGTGTTAGCTGTCACGGGCTGCTTCCTGGGGGTGGAGGCCTGGTCGAGGACCGGGCCGCGGGGACACTAAAAGCCCCGAAATCATCTCAAGATAACCTCAAGAAGCCTAATGCTCTCATATCCTCGCCCCCTGTGGCACTCTACAACTATGATAATTATGTTAAAGTCAAACAACGAGACACTCAATTGGTGTTCCAGAGAGTCGAGGAACATCTCTCTAAAGCTACTGACGATTTCTCCTCGCTTACAGAACGCTCATGTTAAACCTACAAAAATAGGACCTGGATCTTTAGTAATGATCCTCAACCAGCGAAGAGATGGTCCCATGTACAAGCTGACTGAGAAGTTCCTTGGACCTTACAGAGTTCTTGAGCATATCACAGGTAACAAGTACAAATTGGAAAACCTAGCTACAGGTGAACATGTAAACGAACATCTCAATCACATGAAATTAGCCCGACTGACTGTCGACATGACACCCCGACACCTGTCGCCAACATCGTACTGACTGACCCTACCATTATGACACCCACTTTGGTCGTGGACCAACCCGTCCTCTTAAAAATACCGTCACTTTTGGCTGGTATGCGCCGCTATGGCAAAATTTGGACGTAATTTGAAATGATATCGACTCACAAAAGTGACGTTCTGTTCCGTTTTCTGTTCGAGTCGTCCGGCAAACTCAGCAAGCTTAGAAAAGGCAACTTTCCATTAACGTTTTTCATACCGTTTTGAAACTTTATGAGAATTTCCTGCCCACCTAACCTACCAGAGGACCCTTAACTTACTGTTGTTGAAAAAAAAAAAACATTTATTTTCATTTTCAAATTACGTCTATATTCGCCCATACGGGCAAACGGCCAAAAGCGACGTTATTTTTAAGAGGACAGGTTTCAACGACACGCCCAGTGGTAGCACACCGCCAAGTACTCTCACATACAACCTTCGGTCCAGACCTGTTATTTCAACAGTACATCACCAACAGTCTGATGACTCACGCTCATGTGCCTGTGGTGTTCCAGTCTGTAAGGGACAATGGATGCGTCCTATCAGCTCCCTACTGCCTGCCTGCCTGTCTGTATATGGCAGAGGATGACTACGTTCGTGACGAACTAGCACCTAATATTCATAGTTTTTATGTCTAGATGTAAGAGTAACGTTAACAATTATTTAACAATCCCTGGGCTCAATATGTATATATCATATAATCCCTACTCAGGTATCCATTGTTCATAGTATTAATCTTGTCGCGTCTCTTATACTCGCTATGTAGGTCCATGTGTTTCTGCCACTTCCATGCTCTCCGTATTTTAGTGGAATGTCGCTTATTCTATGTAATACTATGTAATATATTGTGCCTATGTTAGTGTCTATTGTTTATAATCTACTGAACAGGTAACACTGAGGTTGAGCAGCATGAATTCTTGCGCAGAACTTCTGCTTAACTGCCTTTAAGGCCTACGACTTTTCTACCTCTACCTGCAGATGGACCTCCTGCCTCTAGTATGAGCAGAAGTTTAGCTAGCTAGTCATGATGCTCCATGGATAGGTTAGTTTTAGGATTATATTTAAGCGATGTACTCAATATTCATGCATGTCCGTGACGGTGTTGGACGTCTCTTAAGCTTGCTTGCTTGTTTGTTTACGGTCACTATAGGTAAATCATCATCATCCTGTACATAATGTTAATTAGGTACACAACCAAGAGTTTGTCAGAATTCGTCAAGCAGATCGTCGAGGACGCCAATGATAGCGTGCCGAGCGGTGCTGGACGCCAATGGACGCGCCCTGGTCACACACACATGGGGTGACCATTAATACCCTCATCTCTAAATATATCGACTGCATGTTGCCGGCACTAAACACAGTAGGAGTTGTCAACAATGGAATCAGCAGATCTGAATACAGAGCATTTTTCCTGGTGTGTCGTCGCCCCTTCAGACCTTCAGACCGTCCTGGGCAGCAGAGCCGTACACACGCTCTCTCACACACTCTTAGCAAGTACGTGGCCTGATAGAAATATATATATTTTTAATAATAACACGAGGAAAAAACAAGAGGCGTTTGGTACTTCGACCTTCAACCGTGCCCAGATAACAACAACAACTTGCAACAACATACTCGTTAACATATACTATTCAAAAGCTCCACCATACCATCACATTAACTAGCAATATACTCGTGGCCAAAATTACACCAAAATTATATAAATAATATAAATGCTAGAGTGGTTGTGGATGGCGTCTCCTTTACCCTCACTCGGCGTCTGATTGGAAGTTATCAGATGAAAGTATCTATATGTAGTGATGGACCACCAGAAAGTATCTATATGTAGTGATGGACCACCAGAAAGTATATATATGTAGTGATGGACCACCAGAAAGTATATATATGTAGTGATGGATCACCAGAAAGTATCTATATGTAGGATGGACCACCAGAAAGTATCTATATGTAGTGATGGATCACCAGAAAGTATATATATGTAGTGATGGACCACCAGAAAGTATCTATATGTAGTGATGGACCACCAGAAAGTATCTATATGTAGTGATGGATCACCAGAAAGTATCTATATGTAGGATGGACCACCAGAAAGTATCTATATGTAGTGATGGATCACCAGAAAGTATATATATGTAGTGATGGACCACCAGAAAGTATCTATATGTAGTGATGGACCACCAGAAAGTATCTATATGTAGTGATGGATCACCAGAAAGTATCTATATGTAGGATGGACCACCAGAAAGTATCTATATGTAGTGATGGATCACCAGAAAGTATCTATATGTAGGATGGACCACCAGAAAGTATCTATATGTAGTGATGGATCACCAGAAAGTATCTATATGTAGTGATGGACCACCAGAAAGTATCTATATGTAGTGATGGATCACCAGAAAGTATATATATGTAGTGATGGACCACCAGAAAGTATCTATATGTAGTGATGGACCACCAGAAAGTACCAATATGTAGTGATGGACCACCAGAAAGTACCAATATGTAGTGATGGACCACCAGAAAGTACCAATATGTAGTGATGGACCACCAGAAAGTACCAACATGTAGTGATGGACCACCAGAAAGTACCAATATGTAGTGATGGACCACCAGAAAGTACCAACATGCAGTGATGGACCACCAGAAAGTACCAACATGCAGTGATGGACCACCAGAAAGTACCAATATGTAGTGATGGACCACCAGAAAGTACCAATATGTAGTGATGGACCACCAGAAAGTACCAATATGTAGTGATGGACCACCAGAAAGTACCAACATATAGTGATGGACCACCAGAAAGTACCAATATGTAGTGATGGACCACCAGAAAGTACCAACATATAGTGATGGACCACCAGAAAGTACCAATATGTAGTGATGGACCACCAGAAAGTACCAACATATAGTGATGGACCACCAGAAAGTACCAATATGTAGTGATGGACCACCAGAAAGTACCAACATGTAGTGATGGACCACCAGAAAGTACCAATATGTAGTGATGGACCACCAGAAAGTACCAACATGCAGTGATGGACCGCCAGAAAGTACCAATATGTAGTGATGGACCACCAGAAAGTACCAACATATAGTGATGGACCACCAGAAAGTACCAACATGCAGTGATGGACCACCAGAAAGTACCAACATGCAGTGATGGACCACCAGAAAGTACCAATATGTAGTGATGGACCACCAGAAAGTACCAATATGTAGTGATGGATCACCAGAAAGTACCAATATGTAGTGATGGACCACCAGAAAGTACCAATATGTAGTGATGGACCACCAGAAAGTACCAATATGTAGTGATGGACCACCAGAAAGTACCAATATGTAGTGATGGACCACCAGAAAGTACCAATATGTAGTGATGGACCACCAGAAAGTACCAACATGCAGTGATGGACCGCCAGAAAGTACCAACATGCAGTGATGGACCGCCAGAAAGTACCAACATGCAGTGATGGACCACCAGAAAGTACCAACATGCAGTGATGGACCGCCAGAAAGTACCAACATGCAGTGATGGACCACCAGAAAGTACCAACATACAGTGATGGACCACCAGAAAGTACCAACATGCAGTGATGGACCACCAGAAAGTACCAACATGCAGTGATGGACCACCAGAAAGTTCACCTTTGTATTATTGAATTAGGACAAACTAGAAACTGTTTAATTGCAACATAAACATTAAACGTATTCTAGTCTCTCTCGGCAGTCTTAGGCCTAATACACAGTATGTTAGGCCTAATATAGTACATACATGTGCTATACTTGGCCTTTAAATATTTAGTTTGATTTTTAGTTTTAGTTTTCCAAACTACTGAAATTAACAGTACAAAAAGTGGTTGTATTGGCCGTCCTTCACTACATATTGGCACAGTACTTACGACTAACTAGTTACTGTACGCTCTACCATTTCAGGAGGATGGACTGTATAATCGAATATAATGATTACCTATAATGATAAAATATAACAATTATCCATAATCATCTATAATGATTACACGATTATCGCTCCCTCGGTTCCATCATAATCGACGTGAATAATGGTCCAGCTTATGCCAAACTCACGGAGCAGTTACGCAAGCACTTACGAACCTATACATCTTTTCTCAATCTTTGGCGGCTTTGTTTACAATTATTAAACAGTTAATGAGCTCCGAGGCACCAGGAGGCTGTTTATAACAATAACAATTGATTGGGAAATTTTTAAATCCTTGTAAACTGTTTAATAAATGTAACCAAAGCCGTCAAAGATTGAGGAAAGATGTACACGTTCGTAAGTACTTGCGTAACTGCTTCGTGAATCTGGCCCCAGGACGGACCGAAACGTCGTCGTCTCCGTCTTGTGGTGTGTGGTTTGATCTACAAAATAAACTCTACTTGCGCTCGATGGATAATCATGTCAAGTCTAATATCATATAGGCACAAAATGATTTTCCATGTTGGCAATTAAGGCCGACATGTACTCAGTACACAATGTCGAAGAAAGAAGTGTCCGCCCTCTGCCGGGAAGTGTCCCGGCTCTCCTTTCATTGGTTAAGTCAAGGCACAGAGGGAAGGCATCGTGCCCACGCTGCCTAAGCCCGCCAAATTCAGTTGGTCGCCACCTGTTGTCTAGCGTAGAGAGGTGTATGGTGGGGCAGCCGCCCAGCGCCGCCCAAGGAAATGTAGCATTATTATCATATGTTCTAACCGTTGGCTCCTCATCGTGAGTCGTCTGCACCGATTTATGCCATAATGAGAAATCCTTAATTAAGGAGTTGAGACAAGAATCATTGAGAGTCTCAACAGGTGATCAGCCGAGGCAGCAGACGACCTCGTTGTGATCAGAGGTTATTGTCAACATCTGTGATTTTTTTTTTTTTTTTTATTTTATTTTTTTATTTTTTTTTTTTTTTTTTTTTTTTTTTTGAGATATATACAAGAGTTGTTACATGGTTGTAGAGCCACTAGTACGCGTAGCGTTTCGGGCAAGTCCTTAATCCTATGGTCCCTGGAATACGATCCCCTGCCGCGAAGAATCGTTTTTTCATCCAAGTACACATTTTACTGTTGCGTTAAACAGAGGCTACAGTTAAGGAATCTTCTGTTGTGTTGATCAAGATACCTGGCAGCAGTGGGAATGGGCAAGGCTTCCCAGTGATGTGTGAAAGTTCTTGTGGTGAAAAAAAAAATGAAAATCACCCCCACTGTGTGTGGACATTGAACATGTCACCTCAACAGGACATCCTCTTTGTCACCTGCCTCCACCACACCTGATACAAGCAACACCCGCTTGTGTGTTACCTTGAGGTGATATAGGGGCTCGTCGACCAGGCCTCCTCGTTGGACTGGTCAACCAGACTGTTGGACGCGGCTGCTCGCATCTTGACGTACCAGTCACAGCCTGGTTGATCAGATATCCATTGGAGGTGTTTGTCAAGTTCTCTCTTGAACACTGTGAGGGGTCAACCAGTTATGCCCCTTATGTGTAGTGGAAGCGTGTTGAACAGTCTCGGGCCTCTGATGTTGATAGTTCTCTCTTGAACACTGTGAGGGGTCGGCCAGTTATGTCCCTTATGTGTAGTGGAAGCGTGTTGAACAGTCTCGGGCCTCTGATGTTGATAGTTCTCTCTTGAACACTGTGAGGGGTCGGCCAGTTATGTCCCTTATGTGTAGTGGAAGCGTGTTGAACAGTCTCGGGCCTCTGATGTTGATAGTTCTCTCTTGAACACTGTGAGGGGTCGGCCAGTTATGTCCCTTATGTGTAGTGGAAGCGTGTTGAACAGTCTTGGGCCTCTGATGTTGATAGTTCTCTCTTGAACACTGTGAGGGGTCGGCCAGTTATGTCCCTTATGTGTAGTGGAAGCGTGTTGAACAGTCTCGGGCCTCTGATGTTGATAGTTCTCTCTTGAACACTGTGAGGGGAAGGCCAGTTATGTCCCTTATGTGTAGTGGAAGCGTGTTGAACAGTCTCGGGCCTCTGATGTTGATAGTTCTCTCTTGAACACTGTGAGGGGTCGGCCAGTTATGTCCCTTATGTGTAGTGGAAGCGTGTTGAACAGTCTCGGGCCTCTGATGTTGATAGTTCTCTCTTGAACACTGTGAGGGGTCGGCCAGTTATGTCCCTTATGTGTAGTGGAAGCGTGTTGAACAGTCTCGGGCCTCTGATGTTGATAGTTCTCTCTTGAACACTGTGAGGGGTCGGCCAGTTATGTCCCTTATGTGTAGTGGAAGCGTGTTGAACAGTCTCGGGCCTCTGGTGTTGATAGTTCTCTCTTGAACACTGTGAGGGGTCGGCCAGTTATGTCCCTTATGTGTAGTGGAAGCGTGTTGAACAGTCTCGGGCCTCTGGTGTTGATAGTTCTCTCTTGAACACTGTGAGGGGTCGGCCAGTTATGTCCCTTATGTGTAGTGGAAGCGTGTTGAACAGTCTCGGGCCTTTGATGTTGATAGAGTTCTTTCTCAGAGTACCTGTTGCACCTCTGCCCTTCAACGGGGGTATTCTGCACATCCTGCCATGCCTTCTGGTCTCATGTGATGTTATTTCTGTGTGCAGGTTTGGGACCAGCCCCTCTAATATTTTCCACGTGTAAATTATTATGTATCTCTCCCACCTGCGCTGAAGAGAATACAGATTTAGACTCTTTAGTCGGTCCCAATAGTTTAGATGTTTTACCGAGTGGATTCTAGCAGTAAAGGATCTCTGCACGCTCTCCAGGTCAGCAATTTCTCCAGCTTTGAAAGGTGCTGTCATTGTGCAGCAGTACTCCACTGTAGAGAGCACTAGCGTCTTGAAGAGTATCATCATCGGTATAGCATCTCTAGTGTGAAACGTTCGTTTCTCTTGCAGTTGTGATGGCTACTTCATTGTGTTATTTAAAGGTAAGGTTTTCTGACATGAGTACACCCAGATCCTTGACATTGTTTTTTCATTCTAGGTTATGATTTGACTGCATTTTGTACATAGTTTCTGTTCTTATATCTTCCTTTTTTTCCGTAGCGCAGGAGCTGGGACTTATCCTCACTAAATACCATATTATTTTATGTAGCCCATTGAAAGATCTGATTTACATATGATTGGAGGTTTGATGTGTTTTCTATGTTGTCTACTCTCATAAAAATCCTAGTGTCATCTGCCAAGGATAATACAATACTATAGGTTGTGTCTTTCTCTGTGTCCGATATGATGAGAAAAAGTACTGGAGCAAGTACAGTACCCTGGGGGACTGAGCTCTTCATAGTTGGTCTTGATTTTTTTTTTTTTTGACTATTACACATTGGGTTCTGTTAGTCGGGAAATTGTAGATACCTCTGCCTATTTTTCCGGTTATTCCCTTTGAACGCATTTTGTGCAATAACACCATGGTCACATTTATCAAAGGCTTTTGCAAAATCTGTGTAAATTACATCAGCGTTTTGCTTGTCTTCCATGGCATCTAATGCCATGTCATAGTGGCCCAGCAACTGTGACAGACAAGTGCGCCCTGTTCTGAAACCATGTTGTCCGGAGTTAAGTGTTAGCCTTTAAAGTCTAAGTCGGTTGGTGTACGGGTACTGCCAATCCTGTGGCCAGTGAGCTGACGTCATTCCTCAGAGCAGCGCCGCTTCCTAGTAGGCCGCCAGTACATCACAGACCTAGATCAGAGCACGACCTCAGGACCCTGGTGCGCTGGTTATATATATTCTCTACCACAACAATAAAGCCCAAGAAGTCAGCCTGTGTATCTCTTCGGACCCCAGCAAGATCCAATAATCAACTGAATAAAATAAGACGGAATACTAGTGTGCAACATGGGATAGAAATTTATTTTCTCAGCCAGAACCCATGTGTCTACTCTCGATGCCACAACAAGTCAAGCCATCACCACAACCTGCCTCAGCCACACGTGTGTGTCGTCAATATTCATACCAGTCGAGGGTCTTACAATCAACTATTGCACTAGGTCAACGTCGCAAAGCAGACAACT
This sequence comes from Procambarus clarkii, assembly GCF_040958095.1. Taxonomy (NCBI): domain Eukaryota; kingdom Metazoa; phylum Arthropoda; class Malacostraca; order Decapoda; family Cambaridae; genus Procambarus; species Procambarus clarkii. The sequence goes on from NC_091213.1 coordinate 6,589,884, forward strand.
TAAGCACATAAATCAGAAGCATTGAACTGTACAGTTTCATGTGATGGTCCACTAGTCTCAGCTCTAGTACATGGTGGAATACTAAAAGTCTTCGTGGATACAGGTGCTAAAGTAAACATTGTCAAGCCTTCAGCTCTGACATATTTCAAGTAAGCATTCTGCCATTGTAAGAAACTCATCCGTACCTTTTCTAAAGGGTGTTTCAGGAAACAAAGTAACAGTTAAGGGAAAAATTGACCTTCCACTCAGGTTAAATGACATCACGTTGTCTATAACATGCCTAGTTGTTGATCATATTCATTTTCCTGGTGACATTCTCTGAGCTTTGTACACCATGATTAATGAAAATATTGTATTGTTTCCCCATCGTTGGATCAATAGTATCAAGGATCACAGACATACTGCAAAGTGGTATGACAAGATGGGTCACGAGTTCAACAGTAAGAAAGATTATATTCATTATGTCGACAGCCAATTTGCTAGCATTGGGTTGTTAGATCCTTGCTGCGGGAGCATACCCGAGAAAACAGGTGTTCAATTGAAGCATCACAGTTGTGCAGTTGCTCAGGAGAGTATCAAGACTTTCTGGAGGGGGGGGCACGCTCTTACAGATTCTTGTCTTGCTCGCCTAGCAGCTTCCATCTCTGAAATCAGTGGATCCACAACTACTGACCCTGTGCTACAATCTCATTCTCTCACAAGAGTAAGAGTTAAGATTCAAGGAGTTCCTGAGTTGTCGGATGTCATTGCAGATAGTGAAACATGTAAAGTGAACGGTACGTTTGTTGAACCCTCCTGGCACATAGTGCAGGAAGATACTGTTACACTATACATTGCAAACACTAGCGGTGCCGATATTTATCTCCAGTCTGGCACCCAGATTGTAGATTTTGCCCATTATTCGTTACCGGTGGGAGTGGTGGACGATGTCTCAGCGGAACATACTGTGTGTACTCTCACACCAGGAGAACAGGGATCTCAGCCAGCGGTGCAAGCACAACACCTCAGCCCTACAGATTTCCCTGACTCTATGGTTCAACTTTTGGAAATTTTAAATAAGAACAGAACAGTCATCGCTCTTCCTGGAGAAAAATTAGGTATCACTCTTATCACACACAAAATTCCCTTTGAACAAGGTACAACACGAATTTATGTTCCAGCATACCATTTACCCCATTCTCACGAGAGCAGAAGCTGAAAGACTTATAGAGGAAATGTTATAGAGTGATGTAATTGAATCAAGCAATTCACCATGGAACGCCCCATTGATTTTTATACCAAAACGTAATGGGACATGGAGACCAGTAATCGACTACCGGAAGCTTAACAGAGTAACCATACCTGATCGTTTCCCACTTCCAGTCTTAAATGATTTGTTGCAAAGCATTGGTCGAAAAAGTATTTTCGACATTGGATTTGTTGCAGGTATTCTGGCAAATCCCACTCGATGAGGAAAGAAAGCCTTTGACAGCCTTTAGTACCCCTAATGGTCATTTTCATTTCAAGAGAAAGCCATTTGGTTTGTAAAGCAGCCCAATAACCGTTTCAAGGCTCATGACAAACCTATTTCGTAGATTGACAGGTAGTACTGTTTTGGTGTATCTTGATGATCCCATAATCATGTCACAAGATGTTCAGACTCACTTTAAGAACATTGAGAAAGTACTTGCAAAGCTTGCAGAAGAAAAATTAAAAATAAAACTCTCAAAGTGCTCATTTTTAAAGGAGAAGATTAATTTCTTAAGTCATACAATCATTCCTTCATGTATTACCTTGGATGAATAAAAAATTATTGCCGCCTGTGATTTTCCTAGCATCGTAATGCAGAAGCCGTGAGACAGTTCACAGGTCTTGTAGGATTTTATCATTTATTTATTGCTGGATTCTCTACTATAGCTGTACCACTTTACAAGTTGCAAAGAAAAGATGAACCATTTGTTTGGGAAGAAGCCCAAGAACAGTCATTCAGAAAGCTCAAAGAAGAACTAATCTTGTCACCTGTCCTTAGGTACCCAGATTTTTCTAAGCCTTTTACGTTGTCACAGATACCAGTGATGTAAGCTTAGGTGCTGCATTACTTCAAACCATAGGTCACAGAGATTACATCAAGCAATAGCTTATGCCAGCCGTACATTGTCTAAGGAAGAGAAAAATTATAGTGCAACAGAGCGTGAAGCTCTAGCAGCTGTATGGGGTCAAACATTTTAGGGATACAATTTACAATTATCCAGTGCATGTTTTTACTGATCATTAATTGAAACCATTAATTTCCTTGTTCAAGAATAAGAATCCTGTCAGAAAATTTGCTAGATATTTACTTACAATTCAAGAATTCAATCCTACATTTGGCTATATTCCGGGAAAACAATGTTGTAGCTGATGCGTTTTCTCGACATGTAGCTGCAATCCAGTTCAATTACCCAGCATTACATTAGACAGTACAGTAGTAGAGGCTGAACAAAGACAAGACCCCATATGGTTGCCTGTCATTAAGTTTTTGACTAAACAAGATACTCGTCGGATTCACAAACCCCCCGTACCATTAAAGGAACTGGTGATAAGACAATTTACTGTGTAGAGTAGTGAAGCTAGGAACACTCCCGAGGAAGTGTTGTCAGTTAGTTGTTCCAGCTGTCTTGGTACCAATTGTATTAAAGATTATACATAATGCTGTTGCAAGTGCACATCCAGGAAAGGATTGTACACTCCAGCAAAGTCGATCGAAATATTTTTTTGGCCCAAAATGGCTAAAGAGATTGCTCATTATGTTGATAGATGTTTAAACTGCTTACAGCACAAGGGACACGTCGTGGGACCTAATTCATGTGTACCCAGTGACTAAAGCCCCTTGGGAACACGTATCAATGGATCTGTTATCAATGGACACGTATCAATGGATCAACGTAGAACTACCCCCCATGCCAGTATCTATAATCTTAGATCTAGACCTTTAGTTTCAACCTTGCACTCACCACATGCCCATTGACTAATGAGATTGATAACTCACACCTAATCACATGCAGTTTCATCTTTCCTGACCTCCAGTCAGAGCCAGAGTTGCATAGTGCTCTGCATGAATTGGGTATTGATATTCGCAAAATCAATAATTAAATGCATTCTGCAGTTGTTATTCTGGTAACTCCACCTCATGTGTCTCATTATCACTATATAATGCATTGTATACTGTATACTTCTTTCAACTTTGTTTTGTGTCCTAATTCAGATGCATTGTGAAGCTTACTGTGCCATTTGTATTTTTACAGTGCATGTTATCAAAAGTTCCATTACTGTTCTAGCAACCACATTGAAACCAGTGATTCCTGGCTGCTATCACTAAGATGTTAGCCTTCTCGGCCCAGTCCTTGTAAATAGCTTGTAACTATTGTACATAATTTGTTTTTTATCTTGTTATCTAATTACAAGATTCACTGTGGTTGTTAGGTCATAACTCTTGTTCCATTTATGCAGATAATTGTCTTTATTATTTTCCAAGCACATGCCATTAACACGACAAGATGGTAAGATGTTGATAATTTTGTTTTAGGCAATACTTTGAGTTGTATTGTTCATACCTAATGTATAAGACATGCACATGTTCTTCATGCTCCAGTTGATGCATTGTTACCATGATTTTTTACAGTCAATATTGTTCTAATTTTTGTGCACATGCCAAGCGGTGTTAGTATTATCCACATCTGATCCAATCTTTAATGTTTAATTCTGAAACTTTGCATGTAAGCCATTATTTTTGCCACCAAGGGTCCTTCATTATCATTCTAACTAGCTAGCCAGAGATTGTCGACAAAGGACGTCGACTTGGTAGCATGTCCAAGCGGTGTTAGCCTTTAAATTCTAAGTCGGTTGGTGTATTGCCAATCCTGTGGCCAGTGAGCCTTGATGTCATTCCTCAGAGCAGCGTTGCTTCCTAGTAGGCCTCCCGTACCACACAGACCTAGATCAGAGCAGGTCCTCAGGACCCTGGTGCGCTGGTTATATATTCTCTACCACAACAATAAAGCCCAAGACGTCAGCCTGTGTATCTCTTCAGACCCAAGCAAGATCCAATCAACCAAATAAAATACAAGACGGAATATATAGAGATGCTGTGATTCCATGTATTGTGTGATCTTACTTCTTAGCACTTTTTCAAAGATTTATATGATGTGTGATGTTAGTGTTATTGTTCTATAGTTTCTGCCTCTGCTTTATTTCCTCCTTTATGAAGTGGTGGTATCTCTGCTGTTTTAGTATGTCAGGGATAATGCCAGTATCTAGGCTTCGTCTCCAAAGAATGTGAAAGGCCTGTGACAGTGGTTTTTTACAGTTCTTGATGAATATGGCATTTCAAGATTCAGGGCCTTGTGCTGAGTGCATAGCCATACTGTCTCTGGCTGTCTCTGACGTCTGATATATGATTTGATGTTGGCATTGCATCCATTAAAAATTAATTTAGGTTATCAATCTTTAGTGTGTTTAGTGGCTCACTGAAAACAGAGTCGTACTGATTCCTCAGTATTTCGCTCATTTCTTTGTTGTTATCTGTGAATGTTCCATCTCCCTTAATGGACAAACCTACATGAAATAATTTTTAGAAAATAAAGGACCTTTAAAACCAATATTAATATTTATGCAAATGAGAAAAATGGAATAATATGTTGACTGATGGTACAGTAATTTTAAAATGAATAAATATAGCCATGCTATATACACCCAAGCTTACACTTAACACTGCAATCCATAATTAAGTCTCCTAAGTGGCTAGTATGAAGCATTATTATATACCGGGGTTAATTTGACCCTCAAACTCACACAACAGCCAGAAAGAGGCACTACAGACTACAAATAAAAACCAGTTAACTCACCCTTAGTAGAAAAGTAGGATGGAAATTTTCACCGAACCTCTTGAATGGGTTCTTGAACCACTCGCTGAAACGAGGACGTTGCTGGATCACGGGAGAACTGGGCGCTGAAGCTGCCCTTATCGGCCACCGAGCCCATTCCAACAGCTCCACACGAAAGGGCTCACCATCCACAGAAGCTGGTCGTACGGGCTGGTCGCTGGCGGAGGTCTCCCTGCCGGACGCCGAGTGTCGCACATAGTGTTGGGCACGAAGGTTGTGGTTGTCTCTGGGCTGCTGGCAGCGCTCGGACTTCTGGGGGAACTCTGCTCTTGGACTCCATGCTTCCCGAGCGTTGAGGGGGAATGATGAGTCGGGGATTGTAGTCAACAGCCTGTCATCCACAGCCTCAGCCTCAGGGTTAACCGGAGCAACCTCAATAGTTCTCCAGACTCTCCTGCCATCATCGTGGTCGTCGTCGTCCTGGTCATCGTCGTCGTCCTCGTCGTCATCGTCCTCATGATAGTCGTCCTCATAGTCATCATCGTGTCTGTCGTTGTTGCCAATATGTTCGATATCAATCGAGTCGGCGTATTTGTTGTCATCACCTTTGTGCTTGTCGTCGGGTTTGTTGCTCTCACCTTTGTGCTTGTCGTCGTCGGGTTTGTTGCTGTCACCTTTGTGCTTGTCGTCGGGTTTGTTGCCCTCACCTTTGTGCTTGTCATCGGGTTTGTTGCCGTCACCTTTGTGCTTGTCATCGGGTTTGTTGCCGTCACCTTTGTGCTTGTCGTCGGGTTTGTTGCCGTCACCTTTGTGCTTGTCGTCGGGTTTGTTGCTCTCACCTTTGTGCTTGTCGTCGGGTTTGTTGCCATCACCTTTGTGCTTGTCGTCGGGTTTGTTGCCATCACCTTTGTGCTTGTCGTCGGGTTTGTTGCCATCACCTTTGTGCTTGTCATGTTTGTTGCCATCACCTCTGTGCTTGTCGTCGGGTTTGTTGCCGTCACCTTTGTGCTTGTCGTCATGTTTGTTGCCGTCACCTCTGTGCTTGTCGTCGGGTTTGTTGCCGTCACCTTTGTGCTTGTCGTCGGGTTTGTTGCCGTCACCTTTGTGCTTGTCGTCGGGTTTGTTGCCGTCACCTTTGTGCTTGTCATCGGGTTTGTTGCCATCACCTTTGTGCTTGTCATGTTTGTTGCCATCACCTTTGTGCTTGTTGTCATGTTTGTTGCCATCACCTTTGTGCTTGTCGTCATGTTTGTTGCCATCACCTTTGTGCTTGTCATCGGGTTTGTTGCCATCACCTTTGTGCTTGTCATGTTTGTTGCCATCACCTTTGTGCTTGTCGTCGGGTTTGTTGCTGTCACCTTTGCGCTTGTCGTCATGTTTGTTGCCGTCACCTCTGTGCTTGTCGTCGGGTTTGTTGCCATCACCTTTGTGCTTGTCATCGTGTTTGTTGCCGTCACCTTTGTGCTTGTCGTCGGGTTTGTTGCCATCACCTTTGTGCTTGTCATCGTGTTTGTTGCCATCACCTTTGTGCTTGTCATCGTGTTTGTTGCCGTCACCTTTGTGCTTGTCGCCGGGTTTGTCGTCATCACCTTTGTGCTTGTCGCCGGGTTTGTTGCCGTCACCTTTGTGCTTGTCGTTGGGTTTGTCATCATCTTTGTGCTTGTCGTCAAGTTTGTTGCCATCACCTTTGTGCTTGTGATTGTCGTCGTGACTGTCGCCATCAAGGTCATCTTCGTGGCTGAATGTGGCAAGGTGGAGTATAGTGTGTTGGGGAGCTGTGTGTTGAGCCGAGGTGTGACGAGTCGAAGTGGGACGGGGTGTTGTGGGACGGGGTGTTGTGGGACGGGGTGTTGTGGGACGGGCTCCGATTTGATGAGGTTCGCTTTGACGTGGTGCCGTCTGTTGTGGTGCCGTTTGTTGTGTAGTCTGACGGGGTGCAGTTTGTTGTGGTGTGGTAAGCTGTGGTGAGGTGTGCCCGGGTGCTGGAGCAGGTGGGCTGTGGTTGGCTGGGGTGGAGGGAGGCGGCCCGTCATGGGTCTGCTGGTTTCCGGTAGTATGGTTCAGGTCCTGTAGGAGCGTTTGGGCACTGAGCGGAGAGAGGCGGGCAGCACCATCCAGCTTACTCTGCCTGCCTGGTGACCGAGACATATGGTGAACATCCTCACTATACGCTCCTCACTCATTAACCTCATTCACCATCGCCTTCACACAATGTTTCCCATCTCAAGTTACACCATCACTTTTTTATTTTTTCATTTAATTTTTTTTTATTTTTTCATTCTTAAATTTTCACATTAATTTATATCGCTGTAAATATTCACAAAGTTGAATTAACAAGCAACGAATACAGTAAGAATGACATCATTCTTTTTGAATGACATGAATGACAACATTGTGAGTGTTGGGAAGGTACACACACGTGCAGGGCCACAGTGAGGCAGGGTAGCCAGGTGGTGGGCCACAGTGAGGCAGGGTAGCCAGGTGCAGGGGCCACAGTGAGGCAGGGTAGCCAGGTGCAGGGGCCACAGTGAGGCAGGGTAGCCAGGTGGTGGGCCACAGTGAGGCAGGGTAGCCAGGTGGTGGGCCACAGTGAGGCAGGGTAGCCAGGTGGTGGGCCACAGTAAGGCAGGGTAGCCAGGTGGTGGGCCACAGTGAGGCAGGGTAGCCAGGTGGTGGGCCACAGTGAGGCAGGGTAGCCAGGTGGTGGGCCACAGTGAGGCAGGGTAGCCAGGTGCAGGGGCCACAGTGAGGCAGGGTAGCCAGGTGCAGGGGCCACAGTGAGGCAGGGTAGCCAGGTGGTGGGCCACAGTGAGGCAGGGTAGCCAGGTGCAGGGGCCACAGTGAGGCAGGGTAGCCAGGTGCAGGGGCCACAGTGAGGCAGGGTAGCCAGGTGGTGGGCCACAGTGAGGCAGGGTAGCCAGGTGCAGGGGCCACAGTGAGGCAGGGTAGCCAGGTGGTGGGCCACAGTGAGGCAGGGTAGCCAGGTGGTGGGCCACAGTGAGGCAGGGTAGCCAGGTGGTGGGCCACAGTGAGGCAGGGTAGCCTGGTGCAGGGGCCACAGTGAGGCAGGGTAGCCAGGTGCAGGGGCCACAGTGAGGCAGGGTAGCCAGGTGGTGGGCCACAGTGAGGCAGGGTAGCCAGGTGCAGGGGCCACAGTGAGGCAGGGTAGCCAGGTGCAGGGGCCACAGTGAGGCAGGGTAGCCAGGTGGTGGGCCACAGTGAGGCAGGGTAGCCAGGTGCAGGGGCCACAGTGAGGCAGGGTAGCCAGGTGGTGGGCCACAGTGAGGCAGGGTAGCCAGGTGGTGGGCCACAGTGAGGCAGGGTAGCCAGGTGGTGGGCCACAGTGAGGCAGGGTAGCCTGGTGCAGGGGCCACAGTGAGGCAGGGTAGCCAGGTGCAGGGGCCACAGTGAGGCAGGGTAGCCAGGTGGTGGGCCACAGTGAGGCAGGGTAGCCAGGTGCAGGGGCCACAGTGAGGCAGGGTAGCCAGGTGCAGGGGCCACAGTGAGGCAGGGTAGCCAGGTGGTGGGCCACAGTGAGGCAGGGTAGCCAGGTGCAGGGGCCACAGTGAGGCAGGGTAGCCAGGTGGTGGGCCACAGTGAGGCAGGGTAGCCAGGTGGTGGGCCACAGTGAGGCAGGGTAGCCAGGTTTAGGGGCCACAGTGAGGCAGGGTAGCCCGGTTTAGGGGCCACAGGGAGGCAGAATTACCCAATTGGGTTAGGTTAGGTTACCCAATTAAATCCTTAGGAAAAACACGAGTTAACAGGAAGAGATCTAGCCAAAGAGCTGCATGAAGAAATGTATCGTCTTGGTTGACACTTAAGATATTGGAAGAATCAACGTTGTGTGTGTATGGATAACGTTATACACTGTAGGTTCCGTCAATATTATTGTAATAATTCATATTCGTCTATTAACTCTGCCCTCCCAGACATACACCTCCATTCTCGCATATTCTTAAGACGTCTGGCATTATTCTCGAATCACCTTCAGCCGAGTCTCACACAGTTGCCGCTTTCTTATAGTTGCTTGCCACACACTCCACACATCTGGCACAGGAGCCCCGCTCCTGTGCCAGTTAAGTCCACTACGGGCTCACCATAGCCCGTGCTACTTGCCCCGCTCCTGTGCCAGGTAAGTCCACTACGGGCTCACCATAGCCCGTGCTACTTGCCCCGCTCCTGTGCCAGGTAAGTCCACTACGGGCTCACCATAGCCCGTGCTACTTGCCCCACTCCTGTGCCGGGTAAGTCCACTACGGGCTCACCATAGCCCGTGCTACTTGCCCCGCTCCTGTGCCAGGTAAGTCCACTACGGGCTCGCCATAGCCCGTGCTACTTGCCCCGCTTCTGTGCCAGGTAAGTCCACTACGGGCTCACCATAGCCCGTGCTACTTGCCCCACTCCTGTGGCAGGTAAGTCCACTACGGGCTCATCATAGCCCGTGCTACTTGCCCCGCTCCTGTGCCAGGTAAGTCCACTACGGGATCACCATAGCCCGTGCTACTTGCCCCGCTCCTGTGCCAGGTAAGTCCACTACGGGCTCACCATAGCCCGTGCTACTTGCCCCGCTCCTGTGCCAGGTAAGTCCACTACGGGCTCACCATAGCCCGTGCTACTTGCCCCGCTCCTGTGGCAGGTAAGTCCACTACGGGCTCGCCATAGCCCGTGCTACTTGCCCCGCTTCTGTGCCAGGTAAGTCCACTACGGGCTCGCCATAGCCCGTGCTACTTGCCCCGCTCCTGTGCCAGGTAAGTCCACTACGGGCTCACCATAGCCCGTGCTACTTGCCCCGCTCCTGTGCCAGGTAAGTCCACTACGGGCTCACCATAGCCCGTGCTACTTGCCCCGCTCCTGTGCCAGGTAAGTCCACTACGGGCTCACCATAGCCCGTGCTACTTGCCCCGCTCCTGTGCCAGGTAAGTCCACTACGGGCTCACCATAGCCCGTACTACTTGCCCCGCTCCTGTGCCAGGTAAGTCCACTACGGGCTCACCATAGCCCGTGCTACTTGCCCCGCTTCTGTGCCAGGTAAGTCCACTACGGGCTCACCATAGCCCGTGCTACTTGCCCCGCTCCTGTGCCAGGTAAGTCCACTACGGGCTCACCATAGCCCGTGCTACTTGCCCCGCTCCTGTGCCAGGTAAGTCCACTACGGGCTCACCATAGCCCGTGCTACTTGCCCCGCTCCTGTGCCAGGTAAGTCCACTACGGGCTCACCATAGCCCGTGCTACTTGCCCCGCTCCTGTGCCAGGTAAGTCCACTACGGGATCACCATAGCCCGTGCTACTTGCACCGCTCCTGTGCCAGGTAAGTCCACTACGGGCTCACCATAGCCCGTGCTACTTGCCCCGCTCCTGTGCCAGGTAAGTCCACTACGGGCTCACCATAGCCCGTGCTACTTGCACCGCTCCTGTGCCAGGTAAGTCCACTACGGGCTCACCATAGCCCGTGCTACTTGCCCCGCTCCTGTGCCAGGTAAGTCCACTACGGGCTCACCATAGCCCGTGCTACTTGTATATTTTTGCTGAGCAGCTGAATCTAAAACACCGAACAACGAGATGATCCACAAAATACGAAACACGTCACTCCCTGGAGCCACGCCCTGCAGTGCTTATCCTTAACAAACGAATAGTTACTTTTCCTGAGTGCCAGTGTTGATAATTACTCCTCGCCATAACAACTTGGGTGATCACTTAAGGCAATATAGTGACGGGGTAACTCTTAAAAGACAGCGTAGCAGAGACCCCGCGCGCGACTTCTCTCTCGCGATCACCCGCACTGCAGGAGTTATCTGGAGTAAATGACTCGAGTCCTCCTTACGGTACGCGGGTAAAACCAGCTCGCGGCGGTTGTCCGCGACCTGCACCCCAAACAAAAGGTTGCTTCCGTCTGACATTTGGCTCAGAGTTGTGGTAGCATCACCACCACCACCACTGGCTCAGAGTTGTGGTAGCATCACCACCACCACTGGCTCAGAGTTGTGGTAGCATCACCACCACCACTGGCTCAGAGTTGTGGTAGCATCACCACCACCACCACTGGCTCAGAGTTGTGGTAGCATCACCACCACCACCACCACCACCACTGGCTCAGTTGTGGTAGCATCACCATCACCACCACCACCACCACCACTGGCTCAGTTGTGGTAGCATCATCACCACCACCACTGACTCTACCTTACCCAACATGATGTCCGTGCTCCCTACTCACCTAGTTGTGCTTGCGGGGGTTGAGCTTCGGCTCTTTGGTCCCGCCTCTCAACTGTCAATCTTGTAACTGATGTACAAGTTCCTGAGCCTACTGGGCTCTATCATATCTACATTTGTAACTGTGTATGGAATCAGCCTCCACCACATCACTGCCTAATGCATTCCATTTAAACTACTCTGACACTGAAAAAAGTCTTTCTGATGTCTCTGACTCATTTGGGTACTAAGCTTCCACCTGTGTCCCCTTGTTAGTGTTCCACTAAGGCTAAATAATTTGTCTTTGCAAATCCTGTCGATTCCTTTCAGAATTTTGTAGGTGGTGATCATGTTTGCCCTAGCTCTTGTCTTTCAGAGAGGTGAGACTCCCCACGCCAGTGTTGGAACCTCTCTACACCACGACACAATTACAAGTGTGGACATCTTGATCTATAATTCTCGCTATGGTTATCTTGAGATGATTCTTGAGGTTATCTTGAGATGATTTCGGGGCTTTTTAGTGTCCCCGCGGCCCGGTCCTCGACCAGGCCTCCACCCCCAGGAAGCAGCCCGTGACAGCTGACTAACACCCAGGTACCTATTTTACTGCTAGGTAACAGGATCCAGGTAACATGGATCATGTGGTCGGGAAACTCAATCCAGGCGGATCAATGAATATTCATTGTTCGCATACCTGGAGCATACCTGGAGCATACCTGGAGAGGGTTCTGAGAGTTCTTCTACTCCCCAAGGCCTCAGGCTTTACTTGTGATAACTTGGTCCAACAGGCTGTTGCTTGGAGCGACCCGCAGGCCCACATATCCACTACAGCCTAGTTGGTCCGGCACTTCTTTCAAGAACTTATCTAAGTTCCTCTTGTATACATCCACCTTTGTTCCAGCAATATTTCTAATGCTTGCTGGGAGGGCATAGCTTCTCGGCACAAGGGGGGTAGTAAAGCTCTGAAAAAAATATTATAGACCAGTTGCACTAACATCACAATAAAAGTTTTTGAAAGAGTGATTAGGAATCAAATTTCTAGTTTTATGGAAAATAATGAGCCACACAACCCAGGACAACATGGATTTAGAGCGGGAAGATCCTGTCTGTCACAGTTACTCAACCACTATGACAAAATCACACAAGCCTTAGAAGAAAAGCAAAATGCAGATGTTGTATACACAGACTTTGCAAAGGCATTCGACAAATGTGACCATGGGGTGATAGCTCACAAAATGAGGTCAATGGGAATAACTGGTAAAGTAGGACGCTGGATACTCAATTTCCTGTCGAACAGAACACAAAGAGTAACAGTCAACCATATAAAATCGAGTCCAAGCGCAGTTAAAAGCTCTGTACCTCAAGGTACAGTCCTTGTACCACTGCTGTTCCTTTTTCTCATATCAGATACAAAAAAAAATACAAGTCACAGCTTCGTGTCATCCTTCGCAGATGACACAAAAATCAGCATGAAAACTACCTCTGCTGAAGACATTGAAAAACTACAAGCAGATATTAATAAAGTTTTCGGTTGGGCAGCAAAAAATAAGATGTTTAACAGTGATAAATTACAAGTATTCAGGTACGGTAAAAATGAGAACCTTAAACATAATACAGTGTATAAAACACAATCAAATTTGCTCATAGTTGGAAAACAGCATGTAAAGGATTTAGGAATAATGATGTCTGACGATATAACGTTTAGGGAGCATAACCAAGCAAATATCGCGTCAGCCAGAAAAATGATCGGATGGATTACGAGAACTTTCAAATCCAGGGATCCCATCACAATGGTTGTACTCTTCAAGTCACTTGTGTTGTCCCGTCTTGAGTACTGCTAAGTACTCACTTCCCTCTTCAGAGCAGGAGACTGTGCTGAAATAGAGGGAATACGGAGAACATATACGGCACGCATAGACGCAATAAAGCACCTAAATTATTGGGATCGTCTCAAAGCTCTCCAAATGTACTCACTAGAAAGGAGACGGGAGAGATACCAAATAATATACACATGGAAAATACTGGAGGGCCAGGTCCCTAATCTACACAGTAAAATAACAACGTACTGGAGTGAACGATATGGAAGAAAATGCAGAATAGAACCAGTGAAGAGCAGAGGTGTCATAGCCACAATCAGAGAACACTGTATAAACATCAGAGGTCCGCGGTTGTTCAACGTCCTCCCAGCGACTATAAGAAATATTGCCGGAACAACCGTGGACATCAAGAGAAATCTAGATAATTTTCTCCAAGGAGTGCCGGACCAACCGGGCTGTGGTGGGTATGTGGGCCTGCGGGCCGCTCCAAGCAACAGCCTGGTGTACCAAACTCTGACAAGTCAAGCCTGGCCTCGGCCCGGGCTTGGGGAGTAGAAGAACTCCCAGAACCCCATCAACCAGGGAAGAGCACAAGGGCCGAGCAGAGAGAGGTTACACACACACACATACACACACACACACACACACATACACATACACACACACACACACACACACACACACACACACACACACACACACACACACACACACCACTAAATTACAGTTTGCTGTGCAACGTTTATTTTAATAAAAGGTGAAGTTAAATGTTAGATACAGAGGATTAGGACCTGGCCAGGAGCCACCAGTTAGGACGGAGGGAAGGTGGTGGTGGTGGTGGAGCCAGAGAAGGTGGTGGTGGAGGAGCCAGGGAAGGTGGTGGTGGAGCCAGGGAAGGTGGTGGTGGTGGAGGAGCCAGGGAAGGTGGTGGAGGTGGTGGAGGAGCCAGGGAGGGTGGTGGTGGTGGTGGAGCCAGGGAAGGTGGTGGTGGTAGTGGAGCCAGGGAAGGTGGTGGAGGAGCCAGGGAAGGTGGTGGAGGAGCAAGGACTGCCAGCCAGGCAGGACCGGAGCTGAGAGAAGCATCAGCGCCCCCCGGGTCGATGCTATATGGTCTCCAATAATTATGGTAAGTGCTGGCCCTGGAAAAGGTGGCGTGGGTCGGAGAGGTTCCCAAGTTGATGGCTATCCCACTTTGTCACAGTAACGGTATTAGTAGTAACAGTAACACAGTAACGGTAGTAACAGTAACACACAGTAACATAGTCACGGCATTGATTGCAAAACTGACAAGGATAATTACTTTTTAATATTTTGTATTTATAAACTTAGTTATTTGTGATAGTAACTTGGTAGGAATACCAGCTGGGGTTAGATCTTGAGGTTATCTTGAGATGATTTTGGGGCTTTAGTGTCCCCGCGGCCCGGTCCTCGACCAGGCCTCCACCCCCAGGAAGCAGCCCGTGACAGCTGACTAACACCCAGGTACCTATTTTACTGCTAGGTAACAGGGGCATAGGGTGAAAGAAACTCTGCCCATTGTTTCTCGCCGGCGCCTGGGATCGAACCCGGGACCACAGGATCACAAGTCCAGTGTGCTGTCCGCTCGGCCGACCGGCTCCCGGGGTGTTAAGTCCTACATAAGATACACAGGAGGATGTGGTAGAGGTTTCTGGTGGCGGGATGTCCCGGGCGGGGCAATACTTTCTTTTTCTTCTACCACAGACGTGGCCAGACATTTACAATACTAACCAGCATATACACATTTTCTTCTGTCCTCCAGGGACAGGGTGAGAGATGTGGTAAACATATAGTTCAGTGATTTGTTGATCAACCACAGAAGGTGATTGTAGTGCTTTTAAAATGCTAATCTAACCTACAGACATAAATACATAGATACATAGATACAGAGTTACGTCTGCCCTACATAAAGTGGTCGATGTGTTCTTTACATAGTGTCATTAATGTGCATTTACAAAGGTGACATGTAATTCTGATCAGCTTCCACATATCTTTATATATCTTATTATATATATATATATATATATATATATATATATATATATATATATATATATATATATATATATATATATACACATATACATACACACACACAAATACATCTATGTCTCTTACCCTCTGAAAGGGTAAGATAGCTGATAGAGAAACTAGTGTGTTATTAAGTACTCAATCACTGAAGGTGATTAAGGTGCTCTTACAAGTTCAGGTTATATAGTTACATCACATACATACATCGTATAATTGATACATTACATGGTCAATCTTGGGTACAAGTCCAATATATCATCAAGTGTTCCAGTACTCATATAGTAATTACAGCATACCTTAGCCCAGGAGGGCGAAAGTCAATCAATATGGGACATTATACAATATAATATTCTGTGGGGGTTAGGTCCCACGGCCAGGTCCCTCTCATGGCCCCGTGTGGTGAGTGTCCACACGGCCAGGTCCCTCTCATGGCCCCGTGTGGTGAGTGTCCACACGGCCAGGTCCCTCTCATGGCCCCGTGTGGTGAGTGTCCACACGGCCAGGTCCCTCTCATGGCCCCGTGTGGTGAGTGTCCACACGGCCAGGTCCCTCTCATGGCCCCGTGTGGTGAGTGTCCACACGGCCAGGTCCCTCTCATGGCCCCGTGTGGTGAGTGTCCACACGGCCAGGTCCCTCTCATGGCCCCGTGTGGTGAGTGTCCACACGGCCAGGTCCCTCTCATGACCCCGTGTGTGGTGTCCACACGGCCAGGTCCCTCTCATGGCCCCGTGTGTGGTGTCCACACGGCCAGGTCCCTCTCATGGCCCCGTGTGTGGTGTCCACACGGCCAGGTCCCTCTCATGGCCCCGTGTGGTGAGTGTCCACACGGCCAGGTCCCTCTCATGACCCCGTGTGTGGTGTCCACACGGCCAGGTCCCTCTCATGACCCCGTGTGGTGAGTGTCCACACGGCCAGGTCCCTCTCATGGCCCCGTGCGGTGAGTGTCCACACGGCCAGGTCCCTCTCATGACCCCGTGTGGTGAGTGTCCACACGGCCAGGTCCCTCTCATGACCCCGTGTGGTGAGTGTCCACACGGCCAGGTCCCTCTCATGACCCCGTGTGGTGAGTGTCCACACGGCCAGGTCCCTCTCATGACCCCGTGTGTGGTGTCCACACGGCCAGGTCCCTCTCATGACCCCGTGTGTGGTGTCCACACGGCCAGGTCCCTCTCATGACCCCGTGTGGTGAGTGTCCACACGGCCAGGTCCCTCTCATGACCCCGTGTGGTGAGTGTCCACACGGCCAGGTCCCTCTCATGACCCCGTGTGTGGTGTCCACACGGCCAGGTCCCTCTCATGACCCCGTGCGGTGAGTGTCCACACGGCCAGGTCCCTCTCATGGCCCCGTGTGGTGAGTGTCCACACGGCCAGGTCCCTCTCATGACCCCGTGTGGTGAGTGCCCACACGGCCAGGTCCCTCTCATGACCCCGTGTGGTGAGTGTCCACACGGCCAGGTCCCTCTCATGGCCCCGTGTGGTGAGTGTCCACACGGCCAGGTCCCTCTCATGACCCCGTGTGTGGTGTCCACACGGCCAGGTCCCTCTCATGGCCCCGTGTGGTTAGTGTCCACACGGCCAGGTCCCTCTCATGACCCCGTGTGTGGTGTCCACACGGCCAGGTCCCTCTCATGACCCCGTGTGGTGAGTGTCCACACGGCCAGGTCCCTCTCATGGCCCCGTGTGGTAAGTGTCCACACACCTGACTGCTACTGTGACGTCACTAAACCTGTCAACACTGGCTGAGGTTACGGCCAGTTCATTCAGAAGGGAAGGCAGATACTCTGTACTGTCAGATGTACTGTCACTTGTACAGATGTACAACATGGTCCCGGGTTCGTTCCCGGGCGCCGGCGAGAAACAATGGGCAGAGTTCCTTTCACCCTATGCCCCTGTTACCTAGCAGTAAAATAGGTACCTGGGTGTTAGTCAGCTATCACGGGCTGCTTCCTGGGGGGGTGGAGGCCTGGTCGAGGACCGGGCCGCGGGGACACTAAAGCCCCGAAATCATCTCAAGATAACCTCAAGATGTCAATGGTCCTAACTCTTACGTGATACGCCAAATCATTATTGTAATTTCTTAATATACTCTTACCAACTGTATCATTAACCTAAATTTGCCTTATTATCATAATTATTATTAATAATATTACAAAATTTCTGTAATATACAGGGTGACTATAGAGTCCGTGTGCAGTTTTATATATATTTATTATTTTAGAGCTATATATAATAGAAGTAATACATAGGGTCATGGTTTAGTTGAATATATATTAATTTTCAGTTGTCCCCGCCAGAAGAACTCTAATGGAGTCTTGTGAGGATCTTGGATGTCAAGATCATGGTCTTGCTCTTCCTCTTCACATGCTAGTGAACATTTAGGAGCTCTCTAACTCACGCCATAGTGCCAAGGGGGCATCGTCTTGTTGAAACGTTATCCCTAATTAGTTAAGCTCAGAAATAAAAGAAATGGTGCAGCATTTCTCAACACTGCCATCATTTACAGCATGTAAATGATGGCAGTGTCGAGTGCCATCATTTACAGCATGTAAATGATGGCAGTGTCGAGTGCCATCATTTACAACATGTAAATGATGGCAGTGTTGAGTGCCATCATTTACAACATGTAAATGATGGCAGTGTCGAGTGCCATCATTTACAACATGTAAATGATGGCAGTGTCGAGTGCCATCATTTACAACATGTAAATGTTGGCAGTGTCGAGTGCCATCATTTACAACATGTAAATGATGGCAGTGTCGAGTGCCATCATTTACAACATGTAAATGATGGCAGTGTCGAGTGCCATCATTTACAACATGTAAATGATGGCAGTGTCGAGTGCCACCATTTACAACATGTAAATGATGGCAGTGTCGCGTGCCATCATTTACAACATGTAAATGATGGCAGTGTCGAGTGCCACCATTTACAACATGTAAATGATGGCAGTGTTGAGTGCCACCATTTACAACATGTAAATGATGGCAGTGTCGAGTGCCATCATTTACAACATGTCGGTCATAGAAGAAAGGCCCAATGACTAATTTTTTATTAATTTACAGAAGACATTAACCTTAGTAATAATTTTTTACACTGATGACAAAACCTAGACACATCCGATGTATTATTTTTTCATATAAATTAATTCTATTATGCGTTGCTCCAAAACTAATTATTTCAAAACGCACTCGTGACTATATTAACAAAATGAGCATTCATACAGGGACCCTTAAGTCGACGTTTGGGTCCTCCCACAGCAACTTGTCCTCTTACAAAGAACGTCGCTTTTCGATCGTAGGCGTTACCTAAGGCCGAAAGTCGTCGTCCTAGAAAATGGAAGCGGCTGGCGAAAGTGACGTACTGCCCCCGGTTTTCTGTTTTGGGTTCTCTGGTAGGTTAGGATAAGGGCGCGTTAAATTGACCGTTTTCTAGACTTTGCGAACCCTTAGGAGGACGGACTGTGACTAGTCACCGAAGCTTCAACCTTTTAGCCACTATATAAATTAAACGAATTTATAAACACAATGGAGATTAATTGGGACGGTGGGAATATTTCGGCAGCATATAATTTTCTCACTTAAATTCCGCGAGTTTCTACACGAGCTCAGAACCCTTTGACACCTTGATTTAATAGTCTTGTGGATCAGTACACAGATCACCCATTACGAGAAAGAGGGGTGAGGTAGTAGTGAGCAGAGCGTGGGAGTGCGTAGGGGGGGGGGGGGAGGACAGAGGACCGCTCCGCTCTACAAGTCAACATCAGGGCGCCGACAGCTGTTCAGAATATTTACACACACCATTAGGCGGGTACCAGGCCTTGCCGACCCATTATAATACACGGAGTAAACTGAACACTTGAACAGAACATTATATATGTCTTACTAGAGAGGTCGAGTGACCTTGCATGATCTACCTTTCACTTTCAAGTAGGGAGCCGGTCGGCCGAGCGGACAGCATGCTGGGCTTGTGATCCTGTGGTCCCGGGTTCGATCCCAGGCGCCGGCGAGAAACAATGGGCAGAGTTTCTTTCACCCTATGCCTCTGTTACCTAGCAGTAAAATAGGTACCTGGGTGTTAGTCAGCTGTCACGGGCTGCTTCCTGGGGGTGGAGGCCTGGTCGAGGACCGGGCAGCGGGGACACTAAAAGCCCCGAAATCATCTCAAGATAACCTCAAGATAACCTTAAGACATGTCGTCCCGCCGAAGAGGTTCAGTTTCAGCTGTCGCCTCGCAAGTAACATTTTAAGGAGTAACTGACATTGTAAAAGCACTTCAATCACATTCTACGGTAGAGTTTTCAACAGCCTATTGCACCATTTGTAGTAGAACACTTGTCTTCATCTATGTAGGACAGACTAAAAGCACTTTCAAAAGGCACTTTAAACACTTAAATGTTTGAGTGGCCAACGGAAAACGGAAAAAAATTATAAATCCTTGTTAACATTTAAGATAAATGGCCACATCTCTTATAGAAAAGCATAATGACACAAATCACTGCATATAATGACAAGTCTGAATACGGCAATGTACATTAAAAAATGTACATTGCCGTACAATGTACATTAAAAAATGTATACGGAAGCCCATACAAACACTTTTATGGCACGAGTCCAACACCTTAGTTCTTGGCACAACACTGGAGATCCCTGCAGTATTAAGTCAGCACCTCTCACAGTACTGTGCCCTCCACCTCTCACAGTAGTGTGCCCTCCACCTCTCACAGTAGTGTGCCCTCCACCTCTCACAGTAGTGTGCCCTCCACCTCTCACAGTAGTGTGCCCTCCACCTCTCACAGTACTGTGCCCTCCACCTCTCACAGTACTGTGCCCTCCACCTCTCACAGTAGTGTGCCCTCCACCTCTCACAGTAGTGTGCCCTCCACCTCTCACAGTAGTGTGCCCTCCACCTCTCACAGTAGTGTGCCCTCCACCTCTCACAGTAGTGTGCCCTCCACCTCTCACAGTAGTGTGCCCTCCACCTCTCACAGTAGTGTGCCCTCCACCTCTCACAGTAGTGTGCCCTCCACCTCTCACAGTAGTGTGCCCTCCACCTCTCACAGTAGTGTGCCCTCCACCTCTCACAGTAGTGTGCCCTCCACCTCTCACAGTAGTGTGCCCTCCACCTCTCACAGTAGTGTGCCCTCCACCTCTCACAGTAGTGTGCCCTCCACCTCTCACAGTACTGTGCCCTCCACCTCTCACAGTACTGTGCCCTCCACCTCTCACAGTACTGTGTGTGTACTACACACAGACACTTAAGATGCCCTCAGGCTTTTCTTGAATTGCACAAGCGCCTGATGCAATCGTTCTTTGCATCTTGGTATCTTTTGCAGCATTTCTCATCAAGTGCACTTCAATACACAGCCATTAATTACTTTTGAGACGACTCGATTATACAAAGAAATGAAAATAACTTGGCACATCTACGAGACGCAGGTTCAATCTCGCAGCGCTACTCCAATGATTTTCTTACTAACATCACTTGTGAAACTGGGGATGGTTCTTGTCGAGTGCCCCGGCTACATGAGTGACGGGGAGTGACGGGGCGACCAGTGTTGTGGTGGACACCTCACTCACTGCTCGCCCTCTCAAACATCGACCAACAAATCTAACATATACACAGTATTGTATGTGCGCGCGCTTCTCTCCTAACATGCTTCTGTTGGAACGTTAGTGTGTGTGTACTCGCCTAGTTGTGTTTGCGGGGGTTGAGCTCTGGCTCTTTGGTCCCGCCTCTCAACTGTCAATCAACTGGTGTACAGGTTCCTGAGCCTATTGGGCTCTGTCATATCTACATTTGAAACTGTGTATTGGAGTCAGCCTCCACCACCTCGTGTGTGTGTGTGTGTGTGTGTGTGTGTGTGTGTGTGTGTGTGTGTGTGTGTGTGTGTGTGTTCATCTATTTGAACACGACTATTTGTGCCTACATGATCAAGCATTAGCTCTTGGACCCGGCCTTAGTCGCCGGTTGTCTACTGCAATGACTGCTTGGCTATTTCCCCATTATGTTTACTTTTAGAGTTATGAATGGAGTCTCCCTCTACAACCTGCTCCTTTAGTTCATTATATTTTCCAACTGCTCTTATGCTAAATGAAAACTTTCTAAAATCTGACTCATCTGAGTTAAGCTTTCATCCGTGTTCGGCATCCTTCATGCTTGTTCTGTTGGACTAAACTGTGAACCTCTCTCTTTTTCCTTCCCTATCAATCCCTCTAAATATTTTATACATCTCTGTCATGACCTCCTCTCCTCTCTTCTAGCGTCGTTATGTTGAGTTCCTTCAGTCTCTCTTCGTATACCATCCCTCGCAATTCTGGGACGAGCCTCGGCGCAAACTTCTGAAACTTTTCTAATTTTCTTGAGCGTTACTTTATACGGAGCTCCACGATGAGGCGTAGCACACTCTAAACCCACCCTGCCCCCCACCGTGTATTTCTAGGCCACAACTAAACGTCTAATACACACCCCAATCCTCTCCCGTCTACCTAACTCCTCCCAGCATACAGGATCTTCTTCACCATCTTCTTGAGGTTATCTTGAGATGATTTCGGGGCTTTAGTGTCCCCGCGGCCCGGTCCTCGACCAGGCCTCCACCCCCCAGGAAGCAGCCCGTGACAGCAGACTAACACCCAGGTACCTATTTTACTGCTAGGCAACAGGGGCATAGGGTGAAAGAAACGCTGCCCATTGTTTCTCGCCGGCGCCTGGGATCGAACTCGGGACCACAGGATCACAAGTCCCGCGTGCTGTCCGCTCGGCCGACCGGCTCCCCTGCAACAATCCCACAGACAAACCTATTCTAGCGGAATCAACTCCAAGGGTAACTTAGACTGGACAGAAGAAATTTAACTTCAATGTAATGTATTCAAACATAGATGGGATTACTAATAAAGGTAGTGAACTTGCGGGGAAAAAAGATAACCCAGATGTAATAACTGATTTAAGGTGTCAGGCGTCGTACTGAATATAGTGTTTCCCTGGGGATACAGTGTAATAAGGAAAGATAGAATGAAGGGGGAGGTGGAGGCGTGAGCTTGATGCTAAGAGAGGAGTTTCATGGAGACGGATATCCCAGGCTGCGAAGGGTTCAGAGACCACATAACAGGAACAATGTGAGGATCAAACATGGTAGTAGCGGTAATAAGAAATATTGCCGGAACAACCGTGGACATCTTCAAGAGAAAACTGGACTGTTTTCTAAGAGAAGTTCCGGACCAACCAGGCTCTGGTGGGTATGTGGACCTGCGGGACGCTCCAACCAACAGCCTGGTGGACCAAACTCTCACAAGTCAAGCTTGTGAGAGTTTGGTCCACCAGGCTGTTGGTTGATACCTGGTTGATGGGGTTCAGGGAGTTGTTCTACTCCCCAAGCCCGGCCCGAGGCCAGGCTTGACTTGTGAGAGTTTGGTCCACCAGGCTGTTGGTTGATACCTGGTTGATGGGGTTCTGGGAGTTGTTCTACTCCCCAAGCCCGGCCCGAGGCCAGGCTTGACTTGTGAGAGTTTGGTCCACCAGGCTGTTGGTTGATACCTGGTTGATGGGGTTCTGGGAGTTGTTCTACTGCCCAAGCCCGGCCCGAGGCCAGGCTTGACTTGTGAGAGTTTGGTCCACCAGGCTGTTGGTTGATACCTGGTTGATGGGGTTCTGGGAGTTGTTCTACTCCCCAAGCCCGGCCCGAGGCCAGGCTTGACTTGTGAGAGTTTGGTCCACCAGGCTGTTGGTTGATACCTGGTTGATGGGGTTCTGGGAGTTGTTCTACTCCCCAAGCCCGGCCCGAGGCCAGGCTTGACTTGTGAGAGTTTGGTCCACCAGGCTGTTGGTTGATACCTGGTTGATGGGGTTCAGGGAGTTGTTCTACTCCCCAAGCCCGGCCCGAGGCCAGGCTTGACTTGTGAGAGTTTGGTCCACCAGGCTGTTGGTTGATACCTGGTTGATGGGGTTCTGGGAGTTGTTCTACTCCCCAAGCCCGGCCCGAGGCCAGGCTTGACTTGTGAGAGTTTGGTCCACCAGGCTGTTGGTTGATACCTGGTTGATGGGGTTCTGGGAGTTCTTCTACTCCCCAAGCCCGGCCCGAGGCCAGGCTTGACTTGTGAGAGTTTGGTCCACCAGGCTGTTGGTTGATACCTGGTTGATGGGGTTCTGGGAGTTGTTCTACTCCCCAAGCCCGGCCCGAGGCCAGGCTTGACTTGTGAGAGTTTGGTCCACCAGGCTGTTGGTTGATACCTGGTTGATGGGGTTCTGGGAGTTGTTCTACTCCCCAAGCCCGGCCCGAGGCCAGGCTAGACTTGTGAGAGTTTGGTCCACCAGGCTGTTGGTTGGAGCGGCCCGCAGGCCCACATACCCACCACAGCCCGGTTGATCCGGAACTTCTCTTAGAAAACCGTCCAGTTTTCTCTTGAAGATGTCAACGGTGGTATAAGCGCGGCTCACTATCAAAACCTGCCTTAACAAATTTATGTAAGTCATCCTTCAGAACCTTGTACATCACATACGCCAGAATCACGGAGCATGCGGCTCCAGCCTGGATTACATACCTAATCAAGCACACTCCGAAATTGGAGAAGGTTCAATGATATGCCACTAGACAAGTCCCTGAACGATGAGGTGTGAGGAAAGGCTACATAAATGTTGCTGGCAGACAGTAGAGGACCTTTCGCTTCATTGGCCATGTCCATGACTTGAAGAGGCTGTAGGCATCCCATCCCACTGGCAGTTACAGCCCCGCTCCTGTGCCTGGTAAGTCCACTACGGGCTCACCATAGCCCGTGCTACTTGCCCCGCTCCTGTGCCAGGTAAGTCCACTACGGGTTCATCATTGCCCGTGCTACTTGCCCCGCTCCTGTGCCAGGTAAGTCCACTACGGGCTCACCATAGCCCGTGCTACTTGCCCCGCTCCTGTGTCAGGTAAGTCCACTACGGGCTCACCATAGTCCGTGCTACTTTCCCCGCTCCTGTGCCAGGTAAGTCCACCACGGGCTCACCACAGCCCGTGCTACTTGCCCCGCTCCTGTGCCAGGTAAGTCCACTACGGGCTCACCATAGCCTGTGCTACTTGCCCCGCTCCTGTGCCAGGTAAGTCCACTACGGGCTCACCATAGCCTGTGCTACTTGCCCCGCTCCTGTGCCAGGTAAGTCCACTACGGGCTCACCATAGCCTGTGCTACTTACCCCGCTCCTGTGCCAGGTAAGTCCACTACGGGCTCACCATAGCCTGTGCTACTTGCCCCGCTCCTGTGCCAGGTAAGTCCACTACGGGCTCACCATAGCCTGTGCTACTTGCCCCGCTCCTGTGCCAGGTAAGTCCACTACGGGCTCACCATAGCCTGTGCTACTTGCCCCGCTCCTGTGCCAGGTAAGTCCACTACGGGCTCACCATAGCCTGTGCTACTTGCCCCGCTCCTGTGCCAGGTAAGTCCACTACGGGCTCACCATAGCCCGTGCTACTTGCCCCGCTCCTGTGCCAGGTAAGTTCACTACGGGCTCACCATAGCCCGTGCTACTTGCCCCTCTACTGTGCCAGGTAAGTCCACTACGGGCTCACCATAGCCCGTGCTACTTGCCCCTCTACTGTGCCAGGTAAGTTCACTACGGGCTCACCATAGCCCGTGCTACTTGCCCCGCTCCTGTGTCAGGTAAGTCCACTACGGGCTCACCATAGCCCGTGCTACTTGCCCCGCTCCTGTGCCAGGTAAGTCCACTACGGGCTCACCATAGCCCGTGCTACTTGCCCCGCTCCTGTGCCAGGTAAGTCCACTACGGGCTCACCATAGCCCGTGCTACTTGCCCCGCTCCTGTGCCAGGTAAGTCCACTACGGGCTCACCATAGCCAGTGCTACTTGCCCCGCTCCTGTGCCAGGTAAGTCCACTACGGGCTCACCATAGCCCGTGCTACTTGCCCCGCTCCTGTGCCAGGTAAGTCCACTACGGGCTCACCATAGCCCATGCTACTTGCCCCGCTCCTGTGCCTGGTAAGTCCACTACGGGCTCACCATAGCCCGTGCTACTTGCCCCGCTCCTGTGCCAGGTAAGTTCACTACGGGCTCACCATAGCCCGTGCTACTTGCCCCGCTCCTGTGCCAGGTAAGTCCACTACGGGCTCACCATAGCCCGTGCTACTTGCCCCGCTCCTGTGCCTGGTAAGTCCACTACGGGCTCACCATAGCCCGTGCTACTTGCCCCGCTCCTGTGCCAGGTAAGTCCACTACGGGCTCACCATAGCCCGTGCTACTTGCCCCTCTACTGTGCCAGGTAAGTCCACTACGGGCTCACCATAGCCCGTGCTACTTGCCCCGCTCCTGTGCCAGGTAAGTCCACTACGGGCTCACCATAGCCTGTGCTACTTGCCCCGCTCCTGTGCCAGGTAAGTTCACTACGGGCTCACCATAGCCCGTGCTACTTGCCCCGCTCCTGTGCCAGGTAAGTTCACTACGGGCTCACCATAGCCCGTGCTACTTGCCCCGCTCCTGTGCCAGGTAAGTTCACTACGGGCTCACCATAGCCCGTGCTACTTGCCCCGCTCCTGTGCCAGGTAAGTCCACTACGGGCTCACCATAGCCCGTGCTACTTGCCCCTCTACTGTGCCAGGTAAGTCCACTACGGGCTCACCATAGCCCGTGCTACTTGCCCCTCTACTGTGCCAGGTAAGTCCACTACGGGCTCACCATAGCCCGTGCTACTTGCCCCTCTACTGTGCCAGGTAAGTCCACTACGGGCTCACCATAGCCCGTGCTACTTGCCCCGCTCCAGTGCCAGGTAAGTCCACTACGGGCTCACCATAGCCCGTGCTACTTGCCCCGCTCCTGTGCCAGGTAAGTCCACTACGGGCTCACCATAGCCCGTGCTACTTGCCCCGCTCCTGTGCCAGGTAAGTCCACTACGGGTTCACCATAGCCCGTGCTACTTGCCCCGCTCCTGTGCCAGGTAAGTCCACTACGGGTTCACCATAGCCCGTGCTACTTGCCCCTCTACTGTGCCAGGTAAGTCCACTACGGGCTCACCATAGCCCGTGCTACTTGCCCCTCTACTGTGCCAGGTAAGTCCACTACGGGTTCACCATAGCCTGTGCTACTTGCCCCTCTACTGTGCCAGGTAAGTCCACTACGGGTTCTTGCAACATTTTGTTTGGAGTTGGTGAATCTATAACAAACAACAACAGTGGAGCAAGGGGAACACATGATTAAACGTGGGAAGTGTTCTTCTAGTTTCTTCTAGTCTTTGAATAGCAGAAAAAGTATTTCGGAGTCCTCTGATTTCCACTAATGGCGTTTTGCACTTTTTGTTACTAGTGGATTTGATATGATTCTTGCAGTTGGAGTGAGATCATGTCAGTTACTCTACATAGCCTTCCTCATCGTTGTTGAGAGAGAGTGGAGGTTATCTTGAGGTTATCTTGAGATGATTTCGGGGCTTTAGTGTCCCCGCGGCCCGGTCCTCGACCAGGCCTCCACCCCCAGGAAGCAGCCCGTGACAGCTGCTGTGGAGTGTTGGAGATGTTCTGCTATTGGTCTCCTAAACCTATAGAGTGAGTGCCGTCAGCGTTCCAGTTTGCATCTTTTTTCCTCTACTAAAACTGAGTACCCAAATGAACCATAGACACATTCGAGAGAATTTGTTCTGTGTCAGAGCAGTTAACAGATGGAGTGCCCTAGTTAGTGACGTGGTGGAAACAGATTCCATACTCACTTTCATATGTAGATATGATAGAACCCAATTGGCTCAAGATTCTGTACACACACGCACATGCGCACAATTAGTAATTGTAAGATTAGAAAAAGTAATATTAGACTAATATTATAAAGACATTAGAAAGAACTTTTTTAGTGTCAGAGTGGTTGACAAATGGAATGCATTAGGAAGTAATGTGGTGGAGGCTGACTCCATACACAGTACAAGTGTAGATATGAGGAACCTGTACACCTGTGGATTGACAGGTGAGTGGCGGGACCAAAGAGCCAGAGCTCAAACCCCGCAAGCACAATTAGTTGAGTACAATTAGATGAGTACACACACACACACACACACACACACACACACACACACACACACACACACACACACACACACACACACACACACACACACACACGACCGTTCTCGTCAAGATGTGTTTACGCATTTAACTCATTTACACCGTGAACATTTACGTTAGCAATAAACTTGCCATTGCTCAACACACTCATTAACTTCATAATATTTCTCGCTCCATGATGGCGTCCATCCGAGGCCGGTGGATGACCCGCAGGCCGGAACCTGTCCGGTAATATTTCAGAAGTAGGTTAACAGCTCCACTGTGTACGTGCTGGAGTGGGTGACGGGGTCGAGGCGTATGTGTAAAGCAACGCATTGATCGCTTCTATGTTTGTTGTCAAAACAAAAAGTCCCCTTGGTTACCGTGTCCACCCATTTGACGCACCCTTCAATATTATCACCCATACCTGAACTGATTGGTCTCAGTGTTCCTGTCGGAGGTCAGGGTAATGTCTGATGGCACTCGGTGTCTCCAGAGAACCTATCCCTTAACAGGAGAGTGTGGTGGCACTGGCGTCTTGACCCCTATTCTCGCCGCACTCTCCCTCCCACACCCTTTATGTCATGTTCTGTAGCTTCATATTTCACTGATAGCCAGGCAGGCAGGCAGGCAGGCAGGCAGGCAGGCAGGCAGGCAGGCAGGCAGGCAGTGTCTGTCTGTATGTCTGTCTGTCTCTGTCTGGGAGACACAACCAATATGCGTCACTTAATATATTATCATGCAGGTACAGAGCACGGGTGTCGCTGTCACTGACCTGTAGCGATCACGACACCTGCCCGCCCCCCTATGGTTTCCCCATAGTCAAGAAACTGTCGTACTCAAGTTCCCTTATCATACCCGTCCTCAGACCAAGTTCATTCCATCCAGCGGTCGACCCCAAAGACGTATTCATTAATTTTAACATGCTGTTCATTCACAATAGGAATTTTCTCAAATATAAATTAATATTATTATATATTACCATATTGTGCATATATAGGCATAAGTTAGGTTAGGTGTTTAGGTTCTGTTGGCGATTATTTGTACTTGTAGTACGTGGGTGAAGCATTTACAGCGTTGTGGTTCGAACACCAGTCGTCAGTGAAGCACTTGTTCCGGAAGTGTTCGGACGTCAGCAGTTGTGAGTCGTGTGTAAACCGTTTGTCATTCATAAACACCTGGGGGTTTGGCGGGTGGGTGGAATGGTCTTTGGGCGTTTGTTTAGAGGACGGGCTGGATCCCGAACGGCATGGGTTCGTATGCTGGTCGGGTCAAAAGTGCTTATTGGTGTGTACTATACCATTTTTTACACGTTGCATTCCTTCTATGATTGTGTCCTGTACCCCGAGTCTCGTTTAACTTCGTCTCCACCATACCTCAGTACCTGGAACTTGTCCTGTACCCCGAGTCTCGTTTAACTTCGTCTCCACCATACCTCAGTACCTGGAACTTGTCATGTACCCCGAGTCTCGTTTAACTTCGTCTCCACCATACCTCAGTACCTGGAACTTGTCCTGTACCCAGAGTCTCGTTTAACTTCGTCTCCACCATACCTCAGTACCTGGAACTTGTCACCGTTGAATATCATGTTATTTTCAGTTGCCCAATCGAAGACTTATTAATATCTGCCTGCCTGCAGTTTTCAGTTTCTTCTACAGAGGAAATTTTCATGCTGATTTTTGTGTCATTTGCAAAGGATGACACGAAGCTGTGACTATTATTTTTGTCTATATCCGAGATAAGAATAAGAAATAGCAGCGGTGCAAGGACTGTGCCCTGGGGTAAAGAGCTTTTCACTGCACTTGGGCTTGATCTTATTTGATTGACCGTCACTCTCTGCATTCCGTTTGACAAATTTGAAGATCCAACGCCCCACTTGACCCGCTATTCCTATTGATCTCATTTTGTGAGCTATCACTCCATGGTCACATTTGTCGAACGCCTTTGCAAAGTCTGTGTATACAACATCTGCATTTTGCTTTTCTTCTAGAGCTTCTGTGATTTTGTCATAGTGGTTGAGTAACTGTGACAGACAGGATCTTCTCGCTCTAAATCCATGTTGTCCTGGGTTGTGTGGCTCATTATTTTCCATAAAACTAGAAATTTGGTTTCTAAACACTCTTTCAAAAACTTTTATTGTGATAGTGCAACTGGTCTATAATTTTTGGCCAAGGCTTTACTCCCCCCCCCCCCTTGTGCAGAGGAGCTATATCTGCAGATTTAAGTGCTGCTGGTATCTCCCATGTATCCAGGCTCTTTCTCCATATTACGCTGAGTGCTCTCGCTACTGGTACGTTACATTTCTTTATGAATATTGAATCCCACAAGTCAGGTCCAGGAGCTGAGTGCATGGGGATATTGTCAATTTCTCTTTCAAAGTCTTCCGAGTTTGTGGTAATATCCGTTATATTATCTGCAGCTTGAATGTCATTCATTAAGAAGCTGTCTGGGTCATCAACTTTCATGTTGTTTATTGGTGTGCTAAACATAGCCTCATACTGGCTTCTTAGAATTTCACTAATCTCTAACTTGGTGGCCTGAAGACACCAAGTTAGTGTGTGCTATGTTGTAAATGGGCTTTGTTGAGGTGTGCGAGTATTTTGGTGATGGTGGTTTTGCAAACCGTTCTCGCACTTGCTTAGTCAATATTGGCTTATTTAATAAGTGCATATGTGACATACTAATTAATTGTGAATATTTTAGTTTACCTTGAAAAGCTTCATAGAAAACACCGACCTCACCTAACCTTCTTAGTATGTTAAGATAAGCATCTTATTGCTTCTTATTTACAATTATTACTTAACCTATACCGGTTTTGAAGTGTACTCTAGGCTGGGTTGGATTGTTTTTAGTAACTTGCCAATCTCCTATGTTTCACTGGTGGCTGGGGCAGTATATTGTATGTTTCACTGGTGGCTGGGGCAGTATATTGTATGTTTCACTGGTGGCTGGGGCAGTATATTGTATGTTTCACTGGTGGCTGGGGCAGTATACTGTATGTTTCACTGGTGGCTGGGGCAGTATACTGTATGTTTCACTGGTGGCTGAGGCAGTATACTGTATGTTTCACTGTTGGCTGGGGCAGTATATTGTATGTTTCACTGGTGGCTGGGGCAGTATACTGTATGTTTCACTGTTGGCTGGGGCAGAATACTGTATGTTTCACTGGTGGCTGAGGCAGTATACTGTATGTTTCACTGGTGGCTGGGGCAGTATACTGTATGTTTCACTGGTGGCTGAGGCAGTATACTGTATGTTTCACTGGTGGCTGGGGCAGTATACTGTATGTTTCACTGGTGGCAGAGGCAGTATATTGTATGTTTCACTGGTGGCTGGGGCAGTATATTGTATGTTTCACTGGTGGCTGAGGCAGTATACTGTATGTTTCACTGGTGGCTGGGGCAGTATATTGTATGTTTCACTGGTGGCTGAGGCAGTATACTGTATGTTTCACTGGTGGCAGAGGCAGTATATTGTATGTTTCACTGGTGGCTGGGGCAGTATACTGTATGTTTCACTGGTGGCTGGGGCAGTATACTGTATGTTTCACTGGTGGCTGGGGCAGTATACTGTATGTTTCACTGGTGGGTGGGGCAGTATACTGTATGTTTCACTGGTGGGTGGGGCAGTATACTGTATGTTTCACTGGTGGGTAGGGCAGTATACTGTATGTTTCACTGGTGGGTGGGGCAGTATACTGTATGTTTCACTGGTGGCTGAGGCAGTATACTGTATGTTTCACTGGTGGCTGGGGCAGTATACTGTATGTTTCACTGGTGGCTGGGGCAGTATACTGTATGTTTCACTGGTGGCTGGGGCAGTATACTGTATGTTTCACTGGTGGCTGGGGCAGTATACTGTATGTTTCACTGGTGGCTGGGGCAGTATACTGTATGTTTCACTGGTGGCTGGGCAGTATACTGTATGTTTCACTGGTGGCTGGGGCAGTATACTGTATGTTTCACTGGTGGCTGGGGCAGTATACTGTATGTTTCACTGGTGGCTGGGGCAGTATACTGTATGTTTCACTGGTGGCTGAGGCAGTATACTGTATGTTTCACTGGTGGCTGGGGCAGTATACTGTATGTTTCACTGGTGGCTGGGGCAGTATACTGTATGTTTCACTGGTGGCTGGGGCAGTATACTGTATGTTTCACTGGTGGCTGGGGCAGTATACTGTATGTTTCACTGGTGGCTGAGGCAGTATACTGTATGTTTCACTGGTGGCTGAGGCAGTATACTGTATGTTTCACTGGTGGCTGGGGCAGTATACTGTATGTTTCACTGGTGGCTGGGGCAGTATACTGTATGTTTCACTGGTGGCTGAGGCAGTATACTGTATGTTTCACTGGTGGGTGGGGCAGTATACTGTATGTTTCACTGGTGGCTGGGGCAGTATACTGTATGTTTCACTGGTGGCTGGGGCAGTATACTGTATGTTTCACTGGTGGCTGAGGCAGTATACTGTATGTTTCACTGGTGGCTGGGGCAGTATACTGTATGTTTCACTGGTGGCTGGGGCAGTATACTGTATGTTTCACTGGTGGCTGGGGCAGTATACTGTATGTTTCACTGGTGGCTGGGGCAGTATACTGTATGTTTCACTGGTGGCTGGGGCAGTATACTGTATGTTTCACTGGTGGCTGGGGCAGTATACTGTATGTTTCACTGGTGGCTGGGGCAGTATATTGTATGTTTCACTGGTGGCTGAGGCAGTATACTGTATGTTTCACTGGTGGCTGGGGCAGTATACTGTATGTTTCACTGGTGGCTGGGGCAGTATACTGTATGTTTCACTGGTGGCTGGGGCAGTATACTGTATGTTTCACTGGTGGCTGAGGCAGTATACTGTATGTTTCACTGGTGGCTGGGGCAGTATACTGTATGTTTCACTGGTGGCTGGGGCAGTATACTGTATGTTTCACTGGTGGCTGAGGCAGTATACTGTATGTTTCACTGGTGGCTGGGGCAGTATACTGTATGTTTCGTCATGTTCCCAAAGATGGAAGAGTTTAATTTGGTGATAATTGGCTGTTGATAGATGGCTTTGTTTGTGTGATGTATAATCCTTCGCTGATGTCCTGGTTGATACCTGGTTGATGGGGTTCTGGGAGTTCTTCTACTCCCCAAGCCCGGCCCGAGGCCAGGCTTGACTTGTGAGAGTTTGGTCCACCAGGCTGTTGGTTGATACCTGGATGATGGGGTTCTGGGAGTTGTTCTACTCCCCAAGCCCGGCCCGAGGCCAGGCTGGACTTGTGAGAGTTTGGTCCACCAGGCTGTTGGTTGATACCTGGTTGATGGGGTTCTGGGAGTTCTTCTACTCCCCAAGCCCGGCCCGAGGCCAGGCTGGACTTGTGAGAGTTTGGTCCACCAGGCTGTTGGTTGATACCTGGTTGATCGGGTTCTGGGAGTTGTTCTACTCCCCAAGCCCGGCCCGAGGCCAGGCTTGACTTGTGAGAGTTTGGTCCACCAGGCTGTTGGTTGATACCTGGTTGATCGGGTTCTGGGAGTTGTTCTACTCCCCAAGCCCGGCCCGAGGCCAGGCTTGACTTGTGAGAGTTTGGTCCACCAGGCTGTTGGTTGATACCTGGTTGATGGGGTTATGGGAGTTGTTCTACTCCCCAAGCCCGGCCCGAGGCCAGGCTTGACTTGTGAGAGTTTGGTCCACCAGGCTGTTGGTTGATACCTGGTTGATGGGGTTCTGGGAGTTGTTCTACTCCCCAAGCCCGGCCCGAGGCCAGGCTTGACTTGTGAGAGTTTGGTCCACCAGGCTGTTGGTTGATACCTGGTTGATGGGGTTCTGGGAGTTCTTCTACTCCCCAAGCCAGGCCCGAGGCCAGGCTTGACTTGTGAGAGTTTGGTCCACCAGGCTGTTGGTTGATACCTGGTTGATGGGGTTCTGGGAGTTGTTCTACTCCCCAAGCCCGGCCCGAGGCCAGGCTTGACTTGTGAGAGTTTGGTCCACCAGGCTGTTGGTTGATACCTGGTTGATGGGGTTCTGGGAGTTGTTCTACTCCCCAAGCCCGGCCCGAGGCCAGGCTTGACTTGTGAGAGTTTGGTCCACCAGGCTGTTGGTTGATACCTGGTTGATGGGGTTCTGGGAGTTGTTCTACTCCCCAAGCCCGGCCCGAGGCCAGGCTTGACTTGTGAGAGTTTGGTCCACCAGGCTGTTGGTTGATACCTGGTTGATGGGGTTCTGGGAGTTGTTCTACTCCCCAAGCCCGGCCCGAGGCCAGGCTTGACTTGTGAGAGTTTGGTCCACCAGGCTGTTGGTTGATACCTGGTTGATGGGGTTCTGGGAGTTCTTCTACTCCCCAAGCCCGGCCCGAGGCCAGGCTTGACTTGTGAGAGTTTGGTCCACCAGGCTGTTGCTTGGAGCGGCTCGCAGGCCCACATACCCACCACAGCCCGGTTGGTCCGGCACTCCTTGGAGGAAACAATCTAGTTTCCTCTTGAAGATGTCCACGGTTGTTCGGGCAATATTTCTTATAGTCGCTGGGAGGACGTTGAACAACCGCGGACCTCTGATGTTTATACAGTGTTCTCTGATTGTGTCTATGGCACCTCTGCTCTTCGCTGGTTCTATTCTGCATTTTCTTCCAAGGCGCCTGTCACAGCCGCCTTGTCACAGCCTGATTGATCCGGTATCCTTTGGAGGATATCAAATCTTTATCATTTATATCAATAATATTTTTGGGGGACCCTCTCACCTATTTTGTGGGAGAAGTTTCTGTAGACAATGTTAATAGTAATGACCGGTAATGTACCGTTATCTGAGCTTGTATAGCGGCTGCCCTTCCTTTTGGGGACCTACCTCTCTCTCCCTCCCTCTCTCCCCCCCCCTCCCTCTCCCCCCCCTCTCTCTCTCCCCCCCCCCCTCTCTCTCTCTCTCTCTCTCTCTCTCTCTCTCTCTCTCTCTCTCTCTCTCTCTCTCTCCCTCCACCCTCCCTCCCTCTTTTACTCTTGCGCAATGATTGTTCTTACATCAACTATAAAATGTTATCATTTACGTGAAGGATGAAAATACATATTTCCTGACATTATATATACAAGATGTTGGTGACACAGGTGGCCCCGGTGTTGGTGACACAGGTGGCCCCGGTGTTGGTGACACAGGTGGCCCCGGTGTTGGTGACACAGGTGGCCCCGGTGTTGGTGACACAGGTGGCCCCGGTGTTGGTGACACAGGTGGCCCCGGTGTTGGTGACACAGGTGGCCACAGTGTTGGTGACACAGGTGGCCCCGGTGTTGGTGACACAGGTGGCCCCGGTGTTGGTGACACAGGTGGCCCCGGTGTTGGTGACACAGGTGGCCCCGGTGTTGGTGACACAGGTGGCCCCGGTGTTGGTGACACAGGTGGCCCCGGTGTTGGTGACACAGGTGGCCCCGGTGTTGGTGACACAGGTGGCCCCGGTGTTGGTGACACAGGTGGCCCCGGTGTTGGTGACACAGGTGGCCCCGGTGTTGGTGACACAGGTGGCCCCGGTGTTGGTGACACAGGTGGCCACAGTGTTGGTGACACAGGTGGCCACAGTGTTGGTGACACAGGTGGCCCCGGTGTTGGTGACACAGGTGGCCCCGGTGTTGGTGACACAGGTGGCCACGGTGTTGGTGACACAGGTGGCCCCGGTGTTGGTGACACAGGTGGCCACAGTGTTGGTGACACAGGTGGCCACAGTGTTGGTGACACAGGTGGCCACAGTGTTGGTGGCACAGGCGGCCACAGTGTTGGTGACACAGGTGGCCACGGTGTTGGTGACACAGGTGGCCCCGGTGTTGGTGCACAGGTGGCCCCGGTGTTGGTGACACAGGTGGCCCCGGTGTTGGTGACACAGGTGGCCCCGGTGTTGGTGACACAGGTGGCCCCGGTGTTGGTGACACAGGTGGCCACAG
Source organism: Procambarus clarkii (assembly GCF_040958095.1). NCBI lineage: Eukaryota > Metazoa > Arthropoda > Malacostraca > Decapoda > Cambaridae > Procambarus > Procambarus clarkii. Next base: position 6,624,677 of record NC_091213.1, read on the forward strand.
TGTTGGTGACACAGGTGGCCACAGTGTTGGTGACACAGGTGGCCCCGGTGTTGGTGACACAGGTGGCCCCGGTGTTGGTGACACAGGTGGCCCCGGTGTTGGTGACACAGGTGGCCCCGGTGTTGGTGACACAGGTGGCCCCGGTGTTGGTGACACAGGTGGCCCCGGTGTTGGTGACACAGGTGGCCCCGGTGTTGGTGACACAGGTGGCCACAGTGTTGGTGACACAGGTGGCCCCTGTGTTGGTGACACAGGTGGCCCCGGTGTTGGTGACACAGGTGGCCCCGGTGTTGGTGACACAGGTGGCCCCGGTGTTGGTGACACAGGTGGCCCCGGTGTTGGTGACACAGGTGGCCCCGGTGTTGGTGACACAGGTGGCCCCGGTGTTGGTGACACAGGTGGCCCCGGTGTTGGTGACACAGGTGGCCCCGGTGTTGGTGACACAGGTGGCCCCGGTGTTGGTGACACAGGTGGCCCCGGTGTTGGTGACACAGGTGGCCCCGGTGTTGGTGACACAGGTGGCCCCGGTGTTGGTGACACAGGTGGCCCCGGTGTTGGTGACACAGGTGGCCCCGGTGTTGGTGACACAGGTGGCCCCGGTGTTGGTGACACAGGTGGCCCCGGTGTTGGTGACACAGGTGGCCCCGGTGTTGGTGACACAGGTGGCCCCGGTGTTGGTGACACAGGTGGCCCCGGTGTTGGTGACACAGGTGGCCCCGGTGTTGGTGACACAGGTGGCCCCGGTGTTGGTGACACAGGTGGCCCCGGTGTTGGTGACACAGGTGGCCACAGTGTTGGTGACACAGGTGGCCCCGGTGTTGGTGACACAGGTGGCCCCGGTGTTGGTGACACAGGTGGCCACAGTGTTGGTGACACAGGTGGCCCCGGTGTTGGTGACACAGGTGGCCCCGGTGTTGGTGACACAGGTGGCCTCAGTGTTGGTGACACAGGTGGCCCCGGTGTTGGTGACACAGGTGGCCACAGTGTTGGTGACACAGGTGGCCACAGTGTTGGTGACACAGGTGACCCCGGTGTTGGTGACACAGGTGGCCCCGGTGTTGGTGACACAGGTGGCCCCGGTGTTGGTGACACAGGTGGCCCCGGTGTTGGTGACACAGGTGGCCCCGGTGTTGGTGACACAGGTGGCCCCGGTGTTGGTGACACAGGTGGCCACAGTGTTGGTGACACAGGTGGCTCCGGTGTTGGTGCCACAGGTGGCCACAGTGTTGGTGACACAGGTGGCCACAGTGTTGGTGACACAGGTGGCCCCGGTGTTGGTGACACAGGTGGCCACAGTGTTGGTGCCACAGGTGGCCCCGGTGTTGGTGACACAGGTGGCCCCGGTGTTGGTGACACAGGAGGCCACAGTGTTGGTGACACAGGTGGCCACAGTGTTGGTGACACAGGTGGCCCCGGTGTTGGTGACACAGGTGGCCCCGGTGTTGGTGACACAGGTGGCCCTGGTGTTGGTGACACAGGTGGCCACAGTGTTGGTGCCACAGGTGGCCCCGGTGTTGGTGACACAGGTGGCCCCGGTGTTGGTGACACAGGTGGCCACAGTGTTGGTGACACAGGTGGCCACATTGTTGGTGACACAGGTGGCCCCGGTGTTGGTGACACAGGTGGCCCCGGTGTTGGTGACACAGGTGGCCCCGGTGTTGGTGACACAGGTGGCCACAGTGTTGGTGACACAGGTGGCCACAGTGTTGGTGACACAGGTGGCCACAGTGTTGGTGACACAGGTGGCCCCGGTGTTGGTGACACAGGTGGCCCTGGTGTTGGTGACACAGGTGGCCCCGGTGTTGGTGACACAGGTGGCCCCGGTGTTGGTGACACAGGTGGCCCCGGTGTTGGTGACACAGGTGGCCCCGGTGTTGGTGACACAGGTGGCCACAGTGTTGGTGACACAGGAGGCCCCGGTGTTGGTGACACAGGTGGCCAGTGTTGGTGACACAGGTGGCCACAGTGTTGGTGACACAGGTGGCCACAGTGTTGGTGACACAGGTGGCCACGGTGTTGGTGACACAGGTGGTCACAGTGTTGGTGACACAGGTGGCCCCGGTGTTGGTGACACAGGTGGCCCCGGTGTTGGTGACACAGGTGGCCCCGGTGTTGGTGACACAGGTGGCCCCGGTGTTGGTGACACAGGTGGCCCCGGTGTTGGTGACACAGGTGGCCCCGGTGTTGGTGACACAGGTGGCCCCGGTGTTGGTGACACAGGTGGCCCCGGTGTTGGTGACACAGGTGGCCCCGGTGTTGGTGACACAGGTGGCCCCGGTGTTGGTGACACAGGTGGCCCCGGTGTTGGTGACACAGGTGGCCACAGTGTTGGTGACACAGGTGGCCACAGTGTTGGTGACACAGGTGGCCCCGGTGTTGGTGACACAGGTGGCCCCGGTGTTGGTGACACAGGTGGCCCCGGTGTTGGTGACACACGTGGCCCCGGTGTTGGTGACACACGTGGCCCCGGTGTTGGTGACACACGTGGCCCCGGTGTTGGTGACACAGGTGGCCCCGGTGTTGGTGACACAGGTGGCCCCGGTGTTGGCGACACAGGTGGCCCCGGTGTTGGCGACACAGGTGGCCCCGGTGTTGGTGACACAGGTGGCCCCGGTGTTGGTGACACAGGTGGCCACAGTGTTGGTGACACAGGTGGCCACAGTGTTGGTGACACAGGTGGCCCCGGTGTTGGTGACACAGGTGGCCCCGGTGTTGGTGACACAGGTGGCCCCGGTGTTGGTGACACAGGTGGCCCCGGTGTTGGTGACACAGGTGGCCCCGGTGTTGGTGACACAGGTGGCCCCGGTGTTGGTGACACAGGTGGCCCCGGTGTTGGTGACACAGGTGGCCCCGGTGTTGGTGACACAGGTGGCCCCGGTGTTGGTGACACAGGTGGCCCCGGTGTTGGTGACACAGGTGGCCACAGTGTTGGTGACACAGGTGGCCACAGTGTTGGTGACACAGGTGGCCCCGGTGTTGGTGACACAGGTGGCCCCGGTGTTGGTGACACAGGTGGCCACAGTGTTGGTGACACAGGTGGCCACAGTGTTGGTGACACAGGTGGCCCCGGTGTTGGTGACACAGGTGGCCCCGGTGTTGGTGACACAGGTGGCCCCGGTGTTGGTGACACAGGTGGCCCCGGTGTTGGTGACACAGGTGGCCCCGGTGTTGGTGACACAGGTGGCCCCGGTGTTGGTGACACAGGTGGCCCCGGTGTTGGTGACACAGGTGGCCCCGGTGTTGGTGACACAGGTGGCCCCGGTGTTGGTGACACAGGTGGCCCCGGTGTTGGTGACACAGGTGGCCACAGTGTTGGTGACACAGGTGGCCACAGTGTTGGTGACACAGGTGGCCCCGGTGTTGGTGACACAGGTGGCCCCGGTGTTGGTGACACAGGTGGCCCCGGTGTTGGTGACACAGGTGGCCACAGTGTTGGTGACACAGGTGGCCACAGTGTTGGTGACACAGGTGGCCACAGAGTTGGTGACACAGGTGGCCACAGTGTTGGTGACACAGGTGGCCACAGTGTTGGTGACACAGGTGGCCACAGTGTTGGTGACACAGGTGGCCACAGAGTTGGTGACACAGGTGGCCACAGAGTTGGTGACACAGGTGGCCACAGTGTTGGTGACACAGGTGGCCACAGAGTTGGTGACACAGGTGGCCACAGTGTTGGTGACACAGGTGGCCACAGTGTTGGTGACACAGGTGGCCCCGGTGTTGGTGACACAGGTGGCCACAGTGTTGGTGACACAGGTGGCCACAGTGTTGGTGACACAGGTGGCCACAGTGTTGGTGACACAGGTGGCCCCGGTGTTGGTGACACAGGTGGCCACAGTGTTGGTGACACAGGTGGCCCCGGTGTTGGTGACACAGGTGGCCCCGGTGTTGGTGACACAGGTGGCCCCGGTGTTGGTGACACAGGTGGCCCCGGTGTTGGTGACACAGGTGGCCCCGGTGTTGGTGACACAGGTGGCCCCGGTGTTGGTGACACAGGCGGCCACAGTGTTGGTGGAAGTCTCACACATGTACAATACGCCGTTCTTAAGACGTCTTGACACCAGCGATCAGGTTTCTCAATCATTCCCGGCCCTAGCACCGCCCGCGCCCAGGATGGGAATCGATGGCTCGCAATCGAATGATCTCAATTATTCACAATGACCCACTCGCCTTCTTGGCTAGACCATACATTATTTCCAGGAATTGGTTATCCATCTGGCTTCCCGTTCCAGATGTCACGAGTTCTCCTGGAAGAAGTTGTCTTCTTACGGGATGGTTTAGGCTTGCGTCATAACCATGTCACCATCTTGGTTATCTTGAGGTTATCTTGAGATGATTTCGGAGCTTTAGTATCCCCGCGGCCCGGTCCTCGCCCAGGCCTCCACCCCCCAGGAAGCAGCCCGTGACAGCTGACTAACACCAAGGTACCTATTTTACTGCTAGGTAACAGGGGCATAGGGTGAAAGAAACTCTGCCCATTGTTTCTCGCCGGCGCCCGGGATCGAACCCAGGACCACAGGATCACAAGTCCAGCGTGCTGTCCGCTCGGTCAACCGGCTCCCATCGGCTAGATCTATAAACCCAATTGGGTTGATTTTAGTTTGTGCTTGTGAATCTAGACCCGTGATAACCTTGACTTGTAAATCCTCTTGTACAGATTTAGATTTGCGCAGAGAATATAGTTTTAGAACTTTTTAATTGGTCCCAATAATTTAGATAATTTATACGTGGATTCTAGCTGTAAAGGATCTTTGCATACTCTCCAGGTGAGTAGATTCTAGCTGTAAAGGATCTTTGCATACTCTCCAGGTGAGTAGATTCTAGCTGTAAAGGATCTTTGCATACTCTCCAGGTGAGTAGATTCTAGCTGTAAAGGATCTTTGCATACTCTCCAGGTGAGTAGATTCTAGCTGTAAAGGATCTTTGCATACTCTCCAGGTGAGTAATTTCTTCTGCTCTGAATGGTGGTGGTAGTGTGGACCAATATTCCACCCTAGAGAGCACTAGTGTCTTGAAGAATATCATTAATATGGATTCCTTTGTTTCAAAGGTTCTTGTTATCCAACCTGTCATTTTTCTTGCAGTTGTGACACCTACTTTATTTTACCATTTAGAATAAGGTCTTCCGACATAATTACTCCCAAATCTATCACATTGTTTTTTCATTCTATAGTCCAATTTGACTGCATTTTATGTGTCTGGTTTCCATTTGTTATTTTCATTTTTGTCATAGCACAGCTGGAAATTATATTTAATAATCATATTTTATGTGACTCTTTGATAGGCCTGATTTTCACCATTTGTGAGGCTTGTCGTGTCCTCTATATTGCCTACTGTTACACTCCTAGTGTCATCTGCCAATCCGTTCTCGCACTTTCTTACAGTCAATATTGACTTATTAAATACGTGCATATATGACATACTAAACATACTAGTTTACCTTGAAAAGCTTCATAGAAATCACCGACCTTACCTAACCTTCTTAGTATGTTAAGATAAGCATCTTATTGCTTCGTAATTACAATTATTACTTAACCTATACTTATAATAAAATAGGTTAAGTAATAATTGTAATTACGAAGCAATAAGATGCTTATCTTAACATACTAAGAAGGTTAGGTAAGGTCGGTGTTTTCCATGAAGCTTTTCAAAGTAAACTAGTATGTCACATATGCACGTATTTAATAAGTCAATATTGACTATACGAAAGTGCGAGAACGGGTTGCATCTGCAATGGTATTGTTCTGTTTGTGACCAGTAAGATGAGGATTATTTCTACACTTGAGCGATTATATGTGCATCTTCCCTTTGTTCTTTATATGTAACCCGTTATAATATCGGGTTATAATATTCTATAATAATATAGAAATAGGCTTACAGGTTCCGGAAGATGAGAGGAAATGTCAACACTGTGGAGAAATGCCCGACAGACCACTGGAACATTATCTAACACAGTGCACAGTTACTACCACAACAGACCACTGGAACATTACCTAACACAGTGCACAGTTACTACCACAACAGACCACTGGAACATTATCTAACACAGTGCACAGTTACTACCACAACAGACCACTGGAACATTATCTAACACAGTGCACAGTTACAACCACAACAGACCACTGGAACATTACCTAACACAGTGCACAGTTACAGCCACAACAGACCACTGGAACATTATCTAACACAGTGCACAGTTACAGCCACAACAGACCACTGGAACATTATCTAACACAGTGCACAGTTACAGCCACAACAGACCACTGGAACATTATCTAACACAGTGCACAGTTACTACAACAACAGACCACTGGAACATTATCTAACAATTACTGTCGAGCCTGGCTCCAGGCCGGGCTCGGAGAGTAGAAGAACTCGCGAAACCCTCTGCAGGTATGCTCCAGGTATACTGGGTCCAGGAGTACAGAAAATGAACACAGGGCAATACAATTTGCCAACTGATTTGCACTACAAAAATACAAATCTAGATCACACAATTGTAAGCAACAGATACCGTTCTGATCGGCAGTGAAATTATATATATATATATATATATATATATATATATATAGGGGGGTACCACCACTGGTGTAATTATAGGGACCCACAGCCTCAGAGAAGGGAACACAGAGCACTCAGGGAAAAACTTGACATTTAACTCTGAATACGAAAGAGTGTTCACTTCTCCTACCACCCCCTTTTTTTTTTTTATTATGATGTACACTTTATTATGCAAGGTTATACAGTTACATATCTGATTTTATACAAAAAATGAACATTAAGAGGACACAAGAAAAAGTTCGCTTCCTAGAGGCTGTAGATTTCCTCGAACTCCTCCGACGCCGGGCAGGAACCGAGGATGCAGCGGGCATTTCCCCTCTGGATCGCGACACTGAGGCGCTGAAAGAGAAAACTTGCTGCTCTAGGGTCTCTTGTGGTGTCAATGAGCTTGGAACCAAGATCCTTAAGAAACCTTCTTGCACTCTCACCCCATGGGCCTAGGGTCTCAGACCCTATTGGAACGAAATTGTACCTTTGATCTAATTGCCTGTACTTGACTGACTTTTGTTTTTCTCTGTGTGTCGCTGCGGCTCCTGCCGTGCCGGCAGAGAGGGTGATGTATGTCGTTGCCAGGGTGGATACGCAAGTATAGTCCCATGCTAACTGCCTGCCACCCTTCCACGGACGCAGTGTGATTCCGTCTGGTCGGCCGGCAAAGCTAACAGAGTCACGGTTCAGTAGGTTGCGGGGCTCTCTCTCCGCTGGACACTGAGCAGAGGCAAGGCTTCTTTTAATGATGTCGTTGACTTCGTCGTGTCTAGTGTGCCAACCACCCGATTTTCCACAGTGCAGGCCATGCAATCCATATTCGTCAGCATCTGCCTCGCCGCAAATACACCTGTGAACAGTGTGGATAGGGGCAGCAAGGCGGAGAGCGACTGCAATACGGAGCTCCTGCGGATCAAGACGTGTGCCTGTCGAAGACATAGGGACTGCCAGAAGGAAGTCCCCTGCATGGGGAGCCTGCACAGCTGTGAGGCGTGCACGATCACTGGGGGTTGTTGCTGCCTCCAGCAAAGCTGTGGCTTCTTTGTCTACAATGGGGCTGTCCCAACTGGATTGTTTCTTGGCTTTCGGCATGGCTGGTCTGAGTGCTGGGTCTGTCATGGCACCCCATTTCGTGTCACATTCCGTGTAGTGGGGGTCCTGTATCCCCGCTACATCACTCAGGGTGTCAGGTAGAATTTCCTTAACCAGGTCATCTGATGCTGAGGAGGAAGACAGGAAGGCTGGGACTGCAATTTGGGTGGCGGTGCGGACACCCAAGCCACCGAGCCTGACAGGAAGAGTGGCTTGTTTCCACTGGCATTCGTTGAGAGAGAGGTTAACAACTTTTTCCAGCATGGTCTTCAGTAGGAGGTCATACTCGTCAAGCTTTGGGTTGTTGTAAGATGGGGCGCACCTCAGAAAGTAGGTTAGCCTCGGAAGGGATAGGCATTTGGTGAGGAGATAAAAAGCATCGTGGGCATCGATGTCACCTATTCTGTCTTCCATCCTCCTAAGGTCTGCGATTTTCTTGTCGAGGATCTCCTCAATGGCGTTAGACCCGAGGGGAGCTCCAAGGAGGGTGCTGTTCTCGGCCCTAATGACATGGGCTCCAGGCAAGGCAGACCTTATTCTAGCTACGATGTCTGGGTTGGAGGAGACAACTTCACACTTGGAAGGGTTCAGGACGAGACCCAGGCTTACTTCTTGCTCCCTTATTTTCCTGATATCTGACAAGAGGTGGTCTACGGTGCCAGCTATAGTGCCATCATCCAAAAACCAGATGTTGAACTCGCTGGACAAGCTTTCGGTGATTTCTTTTAAGACTAAGCAGAAAAGAAGGGGAGCAAGAGGATCACCTTGCTGAACACCTTCACATGATCTGATTTCATGTTCACCAAAGAGCAGTTTTGACTCGCCACTGTAGCACGATAGTATGAACGGGTAGAGGGGCCGGAAATGGCGATGTACGGCACCAAGTACTGCATCTCTTCTTACCATGTTGAAGGCATTCTTAAAGTCCAGTTTGAGCAGGGCCTTTTCATCAGAAATGTTGGTGATGTATGCTCGTGCTGCATGGGCAGCCGCTTCACAGCCTTGGGGGATTCCAAATCCTAGCTGGATTGGTTTCAGCAATTCAGCCGCTTGCTGGCTGACAACCCTCGTAGCAGCCTTGGCAATCAGGCGTCGGAGAGTGTTGCCAACAGCGATTGGCCTGATTCCTTCGTCCTTCTTTTTGAGAGCACAGAGGGAGGCACCAAAAAAGAGAGGCCTGATGACCTCAGGTATCTCACCAGCCAGACACATGTTGACGAACCTTGTGAGTTCCATAAGAAGATCTTGTGCAGCATCACCAACCGCAGGATTTAACATTTGCTTGATATGTTGAGGTTTTAACCCTGTAAAGCCGCCTGCTGACCCAGGTGGAAAAGAAAGGGCTGCTTTGTAGACCTCAGATTCACCAACGGTTAATGGGTCTGAAATGGTGTCAGCTGATGGCGGAACGATGTTGTCACCTTGAGGGGCTCTGGGTGGGTGCTTGCTTTGCAGGGCCCGTGCTGTGGCTGAGTTTCGAGGAGCAATTTTCTCGTCACTGGTGAGGACTCTAATAGCACTTGCGGTATTTCCCTCTTCAATTTTCTTGGTGATTTGTGCTCTGATTTTGTACGTTTCCGGTACGTTGTTGTTACCATTTCTGCGGTGGATGTGTTTTGCTCGCAGAGGCAGGCGAACTAGGTTGTCCCCCCTTGGGTATTCATTTATCGCCCTCTGGACCGTGGAAGCAAGTGATTTGTCCCTCCTTGGAGGGACGGTGAGGCATACATTGCCAAACAGAAGGACATTATGCCACGCTTGAATGTTTTCCGGTGCATCATTGACCCTTTTCAGAAGATTACAAAGTTTGGCTGCTGCATTTGGGCGGGCTGCTTTTGGGATGTGTGGTAATGTTCTAGCAGACGTCGCTATGATCGCTTGGGTGAGGTTCTCAGATGAGATTAGGTTAATGGGAGTCTCTTCCCTAACTGTTAATGGCAGCTGGCCATTGCTTCCCTTCGGAAGCTGGTGGGAACCACTGCATCTTTCCTATATATATATATATATATATATATATATATATATATATATATATATATATATATATATGTCGTACTTAGTAGCCAGAACGCACTTCTCAGCCTACTATGCAAGGTCCGATTTGCCTAATAAGCCAAGTTTTCATGAATTAATAGTTTTTCGACTACCTAACCTAACCTAACTTTTTCGGCAACCTAACCTAACCTATAAAGATAGGATAGGTTAGGTTAGGTAGGGTTGGTTAGGTTCGGTCATATATCTACGTTAATTTTAACTCCAATAAAAAAAATTGACCTCATACATAATGAAATGGGTAGCTTTATCATGTCATAAGAAAAAAATTTGAGAAAATATATTATTTCAGGAAAACTTGGCTTATTAGGCAAATCGGGCCTTGCATAGTAGCCCCAAAAGTGCATTCTGGCTACTAGGTACGATATATATTGTGACGGTAACGCGTTGGTGTTCGGCTGTTTAAGGCTAGGGGTATGGCCTCGTCACATAGTTATAAAAAAAATAGAAAAACTGGAACTTCGTCTGTGGTAAGGTAAGGAGAAGACACACAAAACACAAGTAAAACTTTAACAATGAAATTTTAATTACGTTAAATAAATCAAAACATGAAAATATGGACAAACAAATTCTTATAATAAAATCAATGAATCAAAATAATAAGAATACTTAAATGACACAATGAAAAGTTACGTTAAGGCAAAATAACAAGAAGTGCAACAAAAGTTAAGTGGGAGGTGCTGGAATATTGGCTTAAAGCCACCACCTCTCTCAGTATACGCTAACGTCTAGCTGGGAGGAGTGCTGGCCACGAAAGCACTGAACATTCTGAGGACTGATGTTGGGGCGACCCCAGACATCAGGTAGTATAGGGGGGGGGGGCGAGGCAGGTGCAGCCAGACCGGCGACCAATCAGCGGAGCCGTAGCGATCAACGGGTAGTTTGGTGGTTGGAGTTCGAACAGGTGGCTGGCTGCATACGTTTTGCTCACCCTGGCAAGCCTTGCTGGTGTTGTTGTCGTTGTTGGACATTTCTTCCATAGTCTTTTTATATAATTGTGAAGACGTAATTATGGAGGGAAGAGCAGGCTCAATCTCTTGAAGGAGATTATCGTCACAACTCTCCCCCGAAGCCTGCGGTTCTGGAAGAAGTACGTCGTTATGTGGTGGAGTAATGGATGGAGTCGCTTCTACTTCATAAACTCTGGAGAGGGCATCGGCTATGGTGTTGTCAGAACCCTTGATATAGCGGATCTCCAGGTTGAAGTCTTGTAAATACAGAGCCCATCGTAGAAGACGCTGGTTGGTGAATTGGGCTTGATGTAGGAAGCGGAGAGGGTTGTGGTCTGAGAAGATGGTGGTAGACCTGGCGCCTTGTAGGTACGGAGCGAAGTGTTGGAGGTTCAGGACGATGGATAGTAGCTCCTTTTCAATAGTGCTGTAGTTCCTCTGGTGTGGTTTCAGTTTGTAGCTGTAGTAGCTGACAGGTAGAACCTCCTCGCCTCGTTGTTGCATCAGGACACCACCAACGCCGGTACCACTGGCATCGACATGAAGGACGAAAGGCTTGGTGATATCTGGAGAGGCGAGAATGGGGTTAGAACAGAGGAGGAATTTGAGTTGTTCGAAAGCAACGGTTTGCTGCATGGTCCAATTATACCGTTGCTTGGGACTGGTTAATAGAATTAGAGGTGTGGCGACTGTACTGAAATTCCTCACAAACCTACGGTAGTAAGAGGCAAGACCAAGGAAGCGCAGGAGCTGCTTCCTGGTGGTAGGCTGTGGATACTGTAGGATGGCTTGAGTGTGTGAGTCTAACGGAGCTATGCTGCCACTCCCAATAACATGACCCAGATAACGCACTTTACCTTTCGCGAAAGTGGACTTGCCCAGGTTGATGGTGAGGCCGGCTGTCAGGAGCTTGGAGAACAGACGTCGCAGCTGGAGCAGATGTGCACTCCAGGAGTTGGAGGCTACGACGATATCGTCCAGGTAGGCGTATGTGTTATCCAAGCCCTGGATGACACGGTTGACAGCTCTTTGAAAGGTGGCCGGGGCATTACATAGTCCGAAAGGAAGGCGTTCATATCTGAAAAGTCCAAAAGGAGTGATGAAGGCAGATATCTCTTTAGCGCGCTCCGTTAGACACACTTGATAGTACCCCTTAAGCAAGTCCACTTGGGACAAGTACTGGGCACTACCAATGGCATCAAGGATGTCATCTATCCTTGGCAAGGGGTAAGCATCCTTGACAGTGACAGAGTTCAGTTTACGATAGTCAGTGCACAACCGCACCTTACCTTGGGGTTTGGGCACCAAGATACAGGGTGAGGCCCAGGGGGACTCACAAGGTGTAGCCAGTCCATGATCCAAGAGGTATTGCACCTCAGCACGCATGACTTCCTTCTTGCTCGGGCTGATTCGGTAGAAGGGTTGACGAATCGGCCGGGTGTCGGGGAGCAGTTGGATGTCGTGCTGGGTAACATTACACTCTTGGGGATCATCTCGGAACAACTCTTGATGTTCTCTGAAGATCTTGACGAGAGGTGCACTATGATTATCCTGAAAGTATTTGGGAAGATCATTAAGGATTTCGGAATTAGAAAGCGCTGACTCCTTGTCAGTGCTTTCGGGAGGAGAAGCTGGGAAGGTCTCACTGTGGATGTAGGGTTCTGTGAATGTGGAATAGTTAGTCAAGACAGTGGGAGGAGTACCATTATATTGCTTCAGGAGGTTGACGTGGCACAGCTGGGTCTTCCGCCGCCTATCTGGAGTCTCTATCACATAATTATTATTATTCCTGCACTCTTTGACGCAGTAGGGTCCTGAAAATCTGTTTTGTAAAGGTGAACCTGGGATAGGGAAATAAGCAAGGACGAAGTCTCCCGGCTTGAATTTTCTTACTTTGCTGGTCTGGTCGTAATGAGTCTTCATTCTCACCTGGGCTTTCAATAGATTATCATGGGCAAAGCGGTGGACTCTCTCTAGAATGTGTTGAAGGTTTTGAAGAAACTGGGGCACATTCTGATGCTCACTGAAGGTGGCATCTCTGAGAGAGTCTTTGAAAGCCTTAAGGGGAGTACGGCACTTACGGCCGTAGAGCATCTCATAAGGAGATACTCCTAGGGACTCATTGGGGAGACTTCTGAAAATACACATTATTAGGTCAATCTGCTTATCCCAATCCTTTGTGGTTTCACTACAAAACTTTTTCAAGAGTGCTTTGATGGTCTGATGACTACGTTCAAGAGAACCCTGTGAAGCAGGATGATAGGGGCTGGACAATACCTGTTTGATGTTGAACTCCTCCAGTGTCCTTTTGAAGAGATCACTGGTGAAGTTGGTGCCACAGTCACTTTGAATCTCCCTGGGAAATCCGTATTGAGTGAAGATCTTCAATAGATGTTTGATAACCGTAGCAGCCGTGATGTTCTTCACTGGAACTGCTATGGGAAATCTGGTGGTTGGACACAGGATGGTTAGGATGTAGGCGTTACCTGAACTGGTCCGAGGTAAAGGACCAACACAGTCTATTATGAGTCTGTGGAAAGGTTCCGCAGGCACCTGTATGGGAATCAGTGGTGCTCTGGGAATGGTGACGTTCGGTTTGCCTTCCATCTGACATGTATGACACTGTTTTACGTACTGTTTGACGTTATTTACCATACCTGGCCAGTAGTAGTCTTGACGAATTCCATGGTAAGTCTTGTTGAAGCCGTAGTGGGAGAATGCTCCGTGGGCCAGGTGTAGAATAGTGGGCCGCAGGCTGGTGGGAATCACAAGTTGTTCGGTGTTGGCCCAATCGTCCTCCTCCTTCAGTTTACTGGGTCTATATCTGCGGTAGAGCAAGTCGTTCTCTAGGAAGAACCCAGGAATACTGTCGGGTTGAGTCTCAGCCTGGAAAAACAAGGGTGTTAAAGTAAGATCTTCCCTCTGCAACTTACGGAACTCCAACTTGGTCAGATGCGGGGGGAGTTTCTGAGGGTCTTGAGGGACAGCGGTAGCAGTAGAGTCAGCTGGCTGTGGACGTGCGGCTTGTGCACGGGTGGTCACGAGAACCGGAGGAGAAACTTCATCACTCTCTTGAACCTCTGCTGGAACATACTCAAGAATAGGATTTATTGGCACAGAGTTACACACCTGGGGTTTGTCCATGACGATCAGGTTGGTCGGTTGCAGGTCTTCTGCCAAGTCGTTGCCTAGGAGAAGTTGCACTCCAGGCATGGGAAAAGGCTTTTCCCTGACGGCGACTTGGACTTCCCCGTTCACGTAGGGACAATCCAGGTGGACTCTGGCGAGAGGGTATGGAGTGGTAGCAGTGAGGTCAGTGATGAAGACTGTTTCCCCGGTGTAGACTATGTTGGGCACAGCCGACTTCAAGATGATCGATTGTAGAGCCGCTGTGTCCCTCAAGATCTTCAATTTGAAACGTCCCTCCGGATTTGAACCGTTGGCAGAGACAGTTCCAGTATACAGGTGGTTACTGAAAAGAGAAAGATCATTAACATCAACACCAACATTCATCACAGGCTTACCGGACTTAGGAGGAGTTGGTTTGGGTCTTTGTTGGTCAGTGGTTCCCTTGTATTGAGACTTACCACATTTGTCTATGGTATGTCCAAAGAGTCTACAATATTTGCAGTACAGTTGTGAACCAGCTTGATCGGGGCTCACCTTCTCGTAACTGTACCACGACTTCTTACTGGAGGATGGTTCGGGTGTCAGCCGGTGGATGAGGCTGTAAGTGTCAGCCGACTTAGCACACTTCAGGTAGTCGGTTTCTTCTTTATCTGCTAAGTAGAGGCGGACAGGAGGCGGCACACGTCTCAAGAATTCTTCAACAAGCATCAGGTTGACGAGTTCTGTAAAAGTAGAGACATGTGCTGCTTCCAGCCATTTCATGAAATACCTCCGTTTCGTGTTAGCAAACTCAAGGAAGGTAGTGGTACTTGCCTTCAGGTGGTCACGGAATTTCCTTCTATAACTTTCTGTGGAAAGTAGGTAGGCGTCCAACACTGCTTGTTTCAGAGTGTAGTAGTCATTCTCAGACGCCAAAGTACTGAGTGTGACTGCAGCTCTACCTGTAAGATGGACTCTGAGAAGTGTGGCCCATTGGTCGACAGGCCAACTGAGTTGATTAGCAAGGGTTTCAAAGGTGGTGAAAAACACATCAACTTCTGCTTCTACAAAGGATGGCATTAACTTACTTGCATGTGATATATTAAAACTGACGGGAAGATTGGCAGTAGCTTGCTGGCGTTGAGTGAAGTGGGAAGTTTCCAAGGCGATTTCACGTTGACGACACTCTAGAGCCAGAGTTGCTTGTTGCTTGTCATGTTCGCGTTGTATTTCCAACTCGCGTTGTTTTGTTTCAAGCTGTACTCTCTCACGTTCATGGAGCAAGGCGACCTCACGTTCGTGGAGGGCGAGTCCACGTTCGTGTTCTTCTCTCCTCAAGGCAGCTTCGCGTTCTTGTTCTTCCCTTCGTATGGTAGCTGCTTCTCTTTGCTGCTCACGTTCAATCTTAGCCAGCTCTAGTTTAAGTTTCATCGTAGCCAAGTCAGTTTTCTCTGCAATATAGTAAGTTTCATGAGTTTCAGAGTCTATCTTACCTTGCTCTAAATAGTAATCCAGCAACAGGTTGTGTAGGTCATTTTTGTTGGCTTGGTAGGGAACTTCTAGTTGATACTCATGTGCAAGAGTTTGTAGTTCAGTCCTCTTGGCACGACTTAAAGTCCCTATTTCACCTGCTGGATTTGCACGGAAAGTTTGGAGACGAAACATGGTGAAATTAGCAAATAAAGGTACACGAATGTTCAATAATGAAATGTCAGAAACAGGACAACGTGGCAACTGGTACCTATCCTGTGTGATCTTTAACAATTAACGTTAAGTGAAAGATATTAAATGATTAAATTAAGGGCGCAGGAAATCTTGTACCCGGTACTCATGTAAGAGAATAAGGGCAAGAAAATCCTACTAACAAATGAAACAAAGTTTCGAAAACAAATGAAACAGTTAAATGCTTCAAAAGTAAAATTGGTAGTCCAAGGATGTAGGCATACCTTGCCAAGTCTCTATAGGACATAAAGCAAGTTTTTCCTACTGAATTTAATATGATACTTACAGAATTAGCGAACTTTTGTGCTCTGAAAAAATAAGCTAATTCCCTACCGTTGTATGTATCATCATCTCTGACTGACGTGTAGGGGTGCGAGGTGTCAACTGGTGACGAGAACTGCTGCTGAGGTCCCAATTCAGCAACTAAAGTTCGAGCTAGAGGAACTATGGCCCTCTTTGTCCTCCTACAGTCAGATTGCAGAAGATTGGGTACTCTTGACCCGGGGCAGACCACAGTACCAGGGTACCAATATGATGATCTGTCAGAATGAGAAATATTCAAGGGACATAGATGGTAAATACGAGTAATAACAAGGAGGGAGAGATGACCAATTAAGAGTATGACTGAGGCCTACAGTCACCACGTAATCCAAAGTTGTCTCACCTTCACTATATGTTACTCTCGTAATGCACAATACACCGCACCTTATAAAAAATGAAATTGAATGAAAAATAGTAAAGCTACGTTAACAAAGTGAAATACGCTTACCATAAATTACCACTTGGCACCAGTACCTGAGTGAAGCTCCTAGGACAGGCCCCCATATAACTTGTGACGATAACGCGTTGGTGTTCGGCTGTTTAAGGCTAGGGGTATGGCCTCGTCACATAGTTATAAAAAAAAATAGAAAAACTGGAACTTCGTCTGTGGTAAGGTAAGGAGAAGACACACAAAACACAAGTAAAACTTTAACAATGAAATTTTAATTACGTTAAATAAATCAAAACATGAAAATATGGACAAACAAATTCTTATAATAAAATCAATGAATCAAAATAATAAGAATACTTAAATGACACAATGAAAAGTTACGTTAAGGCAAAATAACAAGAAGTGCAACAAAAGTTAAGTGGGAGGTGCTGGAATATTGGCTTAAAGCCACCACCTCTCTCAGTATACGCTAACGTCTAGCTGGGAGGAGTGCTGGCCACGAAAGCACTGAACATTCTGAGGACTGATGTTGGGGCGACCCCAGACATCAGGTAGTATAGGGGGGGGGGGGCGAGGCAGGTGCAGCCAGACCGGCGACCAATCAGCGGAGCCGTAGCGATCAACGGGTAGTTTGGTGGTTGGAGTTCGAACAGGTGGCTGGCTGCATACGTTTTGCTCACCCTGGCAAGCCTTGCTGGTGTTGTTGTCGTTGTTGGACATTTCTTCCATAGTCTTTTTATATAATTGTGAAGACGTAATTATGGAGGGAAGAGCAGGCTCAATCTCTTGAAGGAGATTATCGTCACAATATATATATATATATATATATATATATATATATATATGTCGTACCTAGTAGCCAGAACTCACTTCTCAGCCTACTATGCGAGGCCCAATTTGCCTAATAAGCCAAGTTTTCCTGAATTAATATATTTTCTCTAATTCTTTTCTTATGACATGATAAAGCTACCCATTTCATTATGTATGAGGTCAATTGTTTTTTATTGGAGATAAAATTAAAGTAGATATATGACCGAACCTAACCAACCCTACCTAACCTAACCTAACCTATCTTTATAGGTTAGGTTAGGTTAGGTAGCCGAAAAAGTTAGGTTAGGTTAGGTTAGGTAGGTTAGGTAGTCGAAAAACAATTAATTCATGAAAACTTGGCTTATTAAGCAAATCGGGCCTTGAATAGTAGGCTGAGAAGTGAGTTCTGGCTACTAGGTACGACATATATATATATATATATATATATATATATATATATATATTGTATGACCCATATACATATATATTGTATGACCCACGAACCGAGGGTCTCGGAGACCCTCGGTTCGTGGGCAAAATGTGCATTAAAGTTCCTGAAGGAATTGGGGGACAAATTGATCAGCGCTACAAAAGACCAGAGAGCAAAAAGTTTCTTGTTCCAGCGCCTCAGTGTTGCTATTCAGAGGGGAAATGCCTGTTGCGTCTTGGGCACTAGTCCAACTTCAGAGGAATTCGAAGAAGTGTTTGACTTGCAACAATGATCGAACCCGTCTGTGACATTCATCAATGTTTCCCATTGTTGTGTTTTTCAAGAGATCCATAACCTTTAAGCACCTTTTTGCATTATTATTTTTGTATCAACCCATGTATATCTTGTAACCATCAAATGCATAATAAAGGACAAAAAAAAAAAAAATTATATATATATATATATATATATATATATATATATATATATATATATATATATATATATATATATATATATATCATCAATGAAAATCATCATAAGCTCATTAACTCATTTGATGAAGTGGTCAAATGAGTTAATGAGTTCCCAACTCATCCTCCGGTTTAGACAGTACTTTTTGTAACTGTGCACTATAGTACAAACATTGACTTACTAAGCAATTAGATTAGAAATACTAGAATTTTGTACAATTTACCTTATAGTCCAAGATAATGAAGCTAAAATAACAAACTTAAATATTCCTAGGCCTAGTACAGCACACA
Organism: Procambarus clarkii; assembly: GCF_040958095.1. Taxonomy (NCBI): domain Eukaryota; kingdom Metazoa; phylum Arthropoda; class Malacostraca; order Decapoda; family Cambaridae; genus Procambarus; species Procambarus clarkii. The sequence goes on from NC_091213.1 coordinate 6,642,866, forward strand.
CATGTACTATATTATGTACTATACTATACTATGTACACATGTCCTGCCAGAAAAGCTTTGCGTAATAGTGGCTTTAGGCATTGTATGTACTAGCTCTATCTATAAATACATCAATATTTGTATTACACCTTGTATGTATGGACCTTACCTGAATAAACATTTATTATTTTATTTATTATATTAGGCCTCAGATAGCGAATATTAGGCCTAAGATAGCGAATATTAGGCCTCAGATAGCGAATATTAGGCCTAAGATAGCGAATATTAGGCCTCAGATAGCGAATATTAGGCCTCAGATAGCGAATATTAGGCCTCAGATAGCGAATATTAGGCCTCAGATAGCGAATATTAGGCCTAAGAAGGTTAGGTTTAGTTTGTCTTCGCAACATCAGAAAACCTTTTTCCGGTTTGCCTAAATTCACCAGTACCGAGTTCTTCTTTAGTAATTGTGTTGTACGTCGGTATATGTACTATGGTCCTCCTTGTTACTGTAAGTACTACCAACAACAGGAGGACGGGGCTGCAGTTCTAGCCAGACCCACACACACCCCCAGGAAGCAGCCCGAGACAGCTGACTAACACCCAGGTACCTATTTACTGCTAGGTAGCAGAGGCATAGGGTGAAAGAAACTCTGCCCATTGTTTCTCGCCGGCGCCTGGGATCGAAGTAAAGACATTACCTTCGTCGCATCTCCAGTGTCTTCCTCGGTCACAGAATGAGAGAGAATAGTGGTCATGTTGACTTGTTATCAAACTGCATCACTTATGAGGGTGAATAAGCATGAATAAGATCAGGGGGGAAAGCGCTAAGACATAACGACTATATAGCACTTGGAAAGGGATCAGGACAAGGATTTGGGATGGGACGGGGGGGGGGGAGGAATGGTGTCCAACCACTTGTGGGACGGTCGGGGATTGAACGCCGACTTGCATGACGGGAGACCGTCGCTCTACAAGCCGTTCACGCACTTGCTTATAGTCAATATTCGCTTATTTAAAAAGTGCATATGTGACATACTAATTGATTTTGAATATTTTAGTTTACCTTGAAAATCTTCATAGAAAACACCGACCTCACCTAACCTTCTTAGTATGTTAAGATAAGCATCTTATTGCTTCTTATTTACAATTATTACTTAACCTATCAACGGTATAGGTTAAGTAATAATTGTAATTACGAAGCAATAAGATGCTTATCTTAACATACTAAGAAGGTTAGGTGAGGTCGGTGTTTTCTATGAAGCTTTTCAAGGTAAACTAAAATATTCACAATCAATTAGTATGTCACATATGCACTTTTTAAATAAGCCAATATTGACTATAAGCAAGTGTGAGAACGGGTTGGGCTCTACCGTCCAGCCCCAAGTGGTTGGGTGAGTGAAGAGGAGTGAATGAAGAGGGGTGAGTGAAGAGGGGTGAGTGAAGAGGAGTGAATGAAGAGGGGTGAGTGAAGAGGGGTGAGTGAAGAGGAGTGAATGAAGAGGGGTGAGTGAAGAGGAGTGAATGAAGAGGGGTGAGTGAAGAGGGGTGAGTGAAGAGGAGTGAATGAAGAGGGGTGAGTGAAGAGGGGTGAATGAAGAGGGGTGAGTGAAGAGGGGTGAGTGAAGAGGGGTGAGTGAAGAGGGGTGAATGAAGAGGGGTGAGTGAAGAGGAGTGAGTGAAGAGGGGTGAGTGAAGAGGAGTGAATGAAGAGGGGTGAGTGAAGAGGGGTGAGTGAAGAGGAGTGAATGAAGAGGGGTGAGTGAAGAGGAGTGAATGAAGAGGGGTGAGTGAAGAGGGGTGAGTGAAGAGGGGTGAGTGAAGAGGAGTGAATGAAGAGGGGTGAGTGAAGAGGAGTGAATGAAGAGGGGTGAGTGAAGAGGGGTGAGTGAAGAGGAGTGAATGAAGAGGGGTGAGTGAAGAGGGGTGAGTGAAGAGGAGTGAATGAAGAGGGGTGAGTGAAGAGGGGTGAGTGAAGAGGGGTGAATGAAGAGGGGTGAGTGAAGAGGAGTGAGTGAAGAGGGGTGAGTGAAGAGGAGTGAATGAAGAGGGGTGAGTGAAGAGGGGTGAGTGAAGAGGAGTGAATGAAGAGGGGTGAGTGAAGAGGGGTGAGTGAAGAGTGAGTGAGTTAGTGACTTACCTTATGTCAAGGTGTGGAGGAGGCGGGTGGCCTCGCTCTAGGACCTGCAGGAGGGAAGACAGTGTTATACATCAATAACAACCCATAACTAATGTATAACAATTCATTACAACAAATAAATATAACACTAACACAACCACATTATACGCTGAATGTATATATATATATATATATATATATATATATATATATATATATATATATATATATATATATATATCAATTGATCTATATTCTCACCCTTCCATCATTTATCTTAACATTTTATCTATGATTCATCCATCTATTTCCCCAATTATGGTCATTTATCTATCCTGCAACTGATCTATTTCAAAAAGATTTGAAATAGACAGGTTGCTGACCGGTCACATTTATGAGTCACATTGACCAGTTCAATTACGCTATTAAGGGGCCGGATATATTTGCCAGGAGATGTATTCAACTGTGAAGACCTGCAAGTATTGTCAGTTTATTTACATCCTGTAAAGTTATGTTGATGATAATATTCCCGTCTGTCCTGTTGATGCCCCAAAGACACACTTCACAATAAACATTGATGTTATAGCACACAGAAACACAATGTGATGCATCAATGAACAAATCCACAAGGGCCGTGACGAGGATTTAACCCATTGTTTGTGTCTCGGAGAGGCTACAGGATCCAGTAAATTCAGTAGAAGTTCGGTTTTAACTCTTTTTACCATGTCGTAGCTCAGTCGATTAAGGCAGCGTTTGGGATGCTCACAGACGTAGGTTCGAATCCTCGTCACGGCCCTTGTGGCTTTGTTCATTGATGCATCACTGGGAGCCGGTCGGCCGAGCGGACAGCACGCTGGATTTGTGATCCTGTGGTCCTGGGTTCGATCCCAGGCGCCGGCGAGAAACAATGGACAGAGTTTCTTTCACCCTATGCCCCTGTTACCTAGCAGTAAATAGGTACCTGGGTGTTAGTCAGCTGTCACGGGCTGCTTCCTGGGGGTGGAGGCCTAGTCGAGGACCGGGCCGCGGGGACACTAAAGCCCCGAAATCATCTCAAGATAACCTCAAGAAGATCACGTTATTGTGATTTCTGTGTGTTATAACATCAATGTTTATTGTGAAGTGTGTCTTTGATAGTGTCATTCTTACTGTTGTCAAGATAATGTTGAGGAGAATTTCCAGCGAGTTGATGTTGAACAGTAATACCTGGTGCTGACTTGTGATACTACGAATCCAATATATTTACCATGATTAATAGTAATCATTAAAGCTCTCTTTTTGTATGCATAAAACACCTAGTGTTTTTTACCAGCTGGGAACTGGAACAAGACCTCGTTACGAACCTCAGCTGGTGATGACACCGATTCTTGACGTTATCTTGAGATGATTTCGGGGCTTTAGTGTCCCCGCGGCCCGGTCCTCGACCAGGCCTCCACCCCCAGGAAGCAGCCCGTGACAGCTGACTAACTCCCAGGTACCTATTTACTGCTAGGTAACAGGGGCATTCAGGGTGAAAGAAACTTTGCCCATTTGTTTCTGCCTCGTGCGGGAATCGAACCCGCGCCACAGAATTACGAGTCCTGCGCGCTATCCACCAGGCTACGAGGCCCCGATAACACTATTCCCGGCACGGTGTTGAAGCCTGCGCCAGCTAGAGAACCATTCCACAACTGGGCCAGTTACTGGCAAGGTCAGACAAATGTGGTACAATGTGAACAGGTTGGGATAAGTGGAACACGTGTCATTGGCGATCATGAATTTAGGCTCATTAGTGGTGGTCAGTTTCTCGACACACTAACTGTGCCACACTGCTAGAGTTCAGTGGTTATTTCTTTGAACTATACTTTGAACTGTTTTATATGAACTAAAAGCTCTTGTACAATGTTCGGCCAGTGGATGACGTCTCTGTACAGTACAGTTTGTGGTTTTTTTTTTAATTTGATCGCATTATCTCTTGTTAAAATGATTTTGGTCTAAGGCACTAAATTTGGAAGACGCATTTTTATTGTAATTAATTTTGTCAATAAAGATGTTAATAATAATAATAAACATGTTTAAAATGTTCATATCATTTACCCGCGCTCTTTACAACAACCGAAGATCACTGAGCAGGTTTCAACAATGAATTTCTTTCGGGAATAAAATATTCCTTCATTTTCTTCAATTTCATTACAAACTCTATTTTTTATGCTCACAGTGCTGCTCGTATTCCATATTAATATGACATTATTTTAGTCAAAATTTTGCTTCATTCTCAATGCTTGAACCGAGATTCACTCTCATTTCGCATGTTTTCATATTTTTTCCAAAAAACTGAATCAAATGAGAAGTCGAGAATGAGAAATCAAATGAGGAGACTAAATCATAGTCCAGATTTAGACTATGTTGCACTTCGATCTATTTCTAATAGTCAAACGCCTTAATAAGTCCCCCAAATTGCCTTCAGTTGTACTTGGGGAACCTGAACCTTGTACCGCGGCATGTCAGTCCCTGTTTTCCTAAACAGAACTGCTTCTATAATACGGGTTACAATCACACTAATTTGCATTGTCTCTTTCCTGTCCTCTGTTACAAGGCCAGGCAGCCCAGATAGGCCTATAGGCTTGAAGAGGCCAGAATGTTTAACCCTTATTGGCTAATTTGTATATACTCTCTCGCCCAGAGTGCTAGGCCGGGGGGGGGGGCGTCATTCAAAGTTGAGTGCGTGAACTCAACTCGAGTTGAGTCAACTTGAGAGCGCGTGAACCAAGTTAAGAGCGTGAACACGGCGCGGCGTGACTTCATCTCGCGGCCATCACACGAAATTATTGCACTGACGCACCCGACACGTCAAATTTACTCAACGAGCACTACTCATTTAATCGATGAATCACCCGGAATGGCGTTTTTGACATTAATTGGAGATGAAGCCGTAACGTAAACTCTTAGACACACGCACGACTGTCATCCAGTGTGCCCCACAGAAAAGAATATCATCAGCGGCATATGCTAGACTGGCCAACATAAGAACTGCCTTCAGAAACTTGTGTAAGGAATCTTTCAGAACCCTGTATACCACTTATGTAAGACCAATCCTGGAGTATGCAGCTCCAGCCTGGAGTCCATACCTAGTTAAACACAAGACAAAGTTAGAGAAGATTCAGCGGTATGCCACCAGGCTCGTCCCGGAACTGAGAGGATTGAGCTACGAGGAAAGGCTAAAGGAGCTGAACCTCACATCCCTGGAAAACAGAAGAGTAAGGGGAGACATGATAACCACCTACAAAATTCTCAGGGGAATTGACAGGGTGGACAAAGACAAACTCTTCAGCACGGGTGGGACACGAACAAGGGGACACAGGTGGAAACTTAGTACCCAGATGAGCCACAGAGACGTTAGAAAGAATTTTTTCAGTGTCAGAGTAGTTAATAAATGGAATGCACTAGGAAGTGATGTGGTGGAGGCTGACTCCATACACAGTTTCAAATGTAGGTATGATAGAGCCCAGTAGGCTCAGGAATCTGTACACCAGTTGATTGACAGTTGAGAGGCGGGACCAAAGAGCCAAAGCTCAACCCCCGCAAGCACAATTAGGTGAGTACAATTAGGTGAGTACAGAGGAAGTGATATTCCAGCCACCGATCTTTAGTTGTGGGAAAGAGCCACCGCTGACGGTTAAGTAGAACTAGAGAAGATGCGTTCAGCGTAGGGAGCCGGTCGGCCGAGCGGACAGCACGCTGGACTTGTGATCCTGTGGTCCTGGGTTCGACCCCAAGCGCCGGCGAGAAACAATGGGCAGAGTTTCTTTCACCCTGAATGCCCCTGTTACCTAGCAGTAAAATAGGTACCTGGGTGTTAGTCAGCTGTCACGGGCTGCTTCCTGGGGGTGGAGGCCTGGTCGAGGACCGGGCCGCGGGGACACTAAAAGCCCCGAAATCATCTCAAGATAACCTCAAGATCTCAAGATAGCGTTCAGAAGACACCCACCTGTGTTGTGGGTTCCAGACATGTCCTTGCGTGTGTGTTCAACCCGTTCTCGCACACTCTTACAGTCAATATTGACTTATTAAATAAGTGCATATGTGACATACTAATTTATTGTGAATATTTTAGTTTACCTTGAAAAGTTTCAAACAAAACACCGACCTCACCTAACCTTCTTAGTATGTTAAGATAAGCATCTTATTGCTTCGTAATTACAATTATTACTTAACCTATACCTATAATAGGTTAAGTAATAATTGTAATTACGAAGCAATAAGATGCTTATCTTAATACACTAAGAAGGTTAGGTGAGGTCGGTGTTTTCTATGAAGCTTTTCAAGGTAAATTAAAATATTCACAATAAATTAGTATGTCACATATGCACTTATTAAATAAGCCAATATTGACTGTAAGCAAGTGCGAGAACGGGTTGGTGTGTTCAACCGTTCAGTTCTAGCCGCATGCTGCACACGAAGCAGCACAAGTTAAATGCATCTCGCCCGTGTCCTTACATGGGCGACGTCTGTCACTATGAGCATCTTGCCAGTAAAGTCTTGCAAGAGACGTGCACTGTTATAGGCTATCAACAACGTGGTAACCTGAGCAACTGCTCCAGTGAATGAGTAAAGGAATGCAGGAACTGTGTGCTCCGGTGTAAGTTGATGAGGTATATGGTGCTCGAGCTGGGGCCTGCAAGAGGTTAGTCCTCAAGCCCTGAGGCGTTCCTAGTAGTTGAGCTGACATAATGACACAAATCATGTGCAGCTGATGAGTCACAATAACGTGGCTAAAGTATGTTGACCAGACCACACACTAGAAGGTGAGGGGACGACGACGTTTCGGTCCGTCCTGGACCATTCTCAAGTCGATTGTGACGGACCGAAACGTCGTCGTCCCTTCACCATCTAGTGTGTGGTCTGGTCAATCGACACAAATCATCCTGGAGCTTTGTACTGAACTTTCCCCAGAGTAGATATAGCCTTCTGATGGCAAGGTCTCCATGCTTGGATACAGCAGTCCTGATGGGGGCGCCCCACAGACTTGTCAAGTTCAATACCCAATGTCTTCTCCTTACAAGTTAAAGGTTTGTTTATTTATTCCTAAAGGTTACTATTTAGCTTATTATTATATTCACCGCAGCTCTTATCTGTTGAGCAATCTTTTATCATAACTCCTAGATCCTTTTCTTTATCAATCACGGCCGTCCTAGGGAGCCGAGCGGACAGCACGCTGGACTTGTGATCCTGTGGTCCTGGGTTCGATCCCAGGCGCCGGCGAGAAACAATGGGCAGAGTTTCTTTCACCCTATGCCCCTGTTACCTAGCAGTAAAATAGGTACCTGGGTGTTAGTCAGCTGTCCCGGGCTACTTCCTGGGGGTGGAGGCCTGGTCGAGGACCGGGCCGCGGGGACACTAAAAGCCCCGAAATCATCTCAAGATAACTTCAAGATAACGGCACGGCCGTGTTGTTGATATGGTAGTTACGGCTTGTGTTACTATGCAAGCCCTTGCAGTTTTCAATACTGAAATGCATTTTCTAGCCTTCAGATTATTTGGTGGTGGAGGGGGGGCCCTGGATATAAGCCTAGCGAGTATAAATCCACTCTGGCTGCCTGTCCCCCGACACAATGAATTGTAAGCCAAACGTGCGATCTCTTCTGGGTAGTTACCCCTTGAAGATCAACCATGCTCTACTATTACTGATGAAAGAAAACAATGGAAGACGAGATAGACTCGTCTAGAACGATAGAATCACAAACACTAAAATGTTAATTGTATTTTTATGATATCTTGAGGTTATCTTGAGATGATTTCGGGGCTTAGCGTCCCCGCGGCCCGATCCTCAACCAGGCCTCCTTTTTGTTACACACCCCCAGGAAGCAGCCCGTATCAGCTGTCTAACTCCCAGGTACCTATTTACTGCTAGGTGAACAGGGGCATCAGGGTGAAAGAAACATTTTGTTCATATATCTCCGCCTCCACCGGGGATCGAACTCAGACTACGAATCCGAAGCGCTGTCCACCCAGCTGTCAGGCGCCCTGGACCAGTATGGTACAGAGGGAACAAGAGGCCAGTATGGTACAGTAGGACAAGAAGCCAGTATGGTACAGTGGGAACAAGAGGCCAGTATGGTACAGTGGGAACAAGAGGCCAGTATGGTACAGTAGGACAAGAGGCCAGTATGGTACAGTGGGACAAGAGGCCAGTATGGTACAGTAGGACAAGAAGCCAGTATGGTACAGTGGGAACAAGAGGCCAGTATGGTACAGTGGGAACAAGAGGCCAGTATGGTACAGTGGGAACAAGAGGCCAGTATGGTACAGTGGGAACAAGAGGCCAGTATGGTACAGTGGGAACAAGAGGCCAGTATGGTACAGTGGGAACAAGAGGCCAGTATGGTACAGTAGGACAAGAAGCCAGTATGGTACAGTGGGAACAAGAGGCCAGTATGGTACAGTGGGAACAAGAGGCCAGTATGGTACAGTGGGAACAAGAGGCCAGTATGGTACAGTGGGAACAAGAGGCCAGTATGGTACAGTGGGAACAAGAGGCCAGTATGGTACAGAAGGAATAAGAGGCCAGTATGGTACAGTAGGAATAAGAGGCCAGTATGGTACAGTGGGAACAAGAGGCCAGTATGGTACAGTGGGAACAAGAGGCCAGTATGGTACAGTGGGAACAAGAGGCCAGTATGGTACAGTGGGAACAAGAGGCCAGTATGGTACAGTGGGAACAAGAGGCCAGTATGGTACAGTGGGAACAAGAGGCCAGTATGGTACAGTGGGAACAAGAGGCCAGTATGGTACAGTGGGAACAAGAGGCCAGTATGGTACAGTAGGACAAGAGGCCAGTATGGTACAGTAGGACAAGAGGCCAGTATGGTACAGTGGGAACAAGAGGCCAGTATGGTACAGAAGGAATAAGAGGCCAGTATGGTACAGTAGGAATAAGAGGCCAGTATGGTACAGTGGGAACAAGAGGCCAGTATGGTACAGTGGGAACAAGAGGCCAGTATGGTACAGAGACACAAGAGGCCAGTATGGTACAGTGGGAACAAGAGGCCAGTATGGTACAGTGGGAACAAGAGGCCAGTATGGTACAGAGACACAAGAGGCCAGTATGGTACAGAGGGAACAAGAGGCCAGTATGGTACAGAGGGAACAAGAGGCCAGTATGGTACAGAGGGAACAAGAGGCCAGTATGGTAGAGGGAACAAGAGGCCAGTATGGTACAGTGGGAACAAGAGGCCAGTATGGTACAGAGACACAAGAGGCCAGTATGGTACAGAGGGAACAAGAGGCCAGTATGGTACAGAGGGAACAAGAGGCCAGTATGGTACAGTGGGAACAAGAGGCCAGTATGGTACAGAGGGAACAAGAGGCCAGTATGGTACAGTGGGAACAAGAGGCCAGTATGGTACAGACACACAAGAGGCCAGTATGGTACAGAGGAACAAGAGGCCAGTATGGTACAGAGGGAACAAGAGGCCAGTATGGTACAGAGGGAACAAGAGGCCAGTATGGTACAGACACACAAGAGGCCAGTATGGTACAGAGGAACAAGAGGCCAGTATGGTACAGAGGAACAAGAGGCCAGTATGGTACAGAGGAACAAGAGGCCAGTATGGTACAGTGGGAACAAGAGGCCAGTATGGTACAGAGGGAACAAGAGGCCAGTATGGTACAGAGGAACAAGAGACCAGTATGGTACAGAGGGAACAAGAGGCCAGTATGGTACAGAGGGAACAAGAGGCCAGTATGGTACAGAGGGAACAAGAGGCCAGTATGGTACAGAGGAACAAGAGACCAGTATGGTACAGAGGGAACAAGAGGCCAGTATGGTACAGAGGGAACAAGAGGCCAGTATGGTACAGAGGGAACAAGAGGCCAGTATGGTACAGAGGGAACAAGAGGCCAGTATGGTACAGAGGGAACAAGAGGCCAGTATGGTACAGAGGGAACAAGAGGCCAGTATGGTACAGAGGGAACAAGAGGCCAGTATGGTACAGAGGGAACAAGAGGCCAGTATGGTACAGAGGGAACAAGAGGCCAGTATGGTACAGAGGAACAAGAGGCCAGTATGGTACAGAGGGAACAAGAGGCCAGTATGGTACAGAGGGACAAGAGGCCAGTATGGTACAGAGGGAACAAGAGGCCAGTATGGTACAGAGGGAACAAGAGGCCAGTATGGTACAGAGACACAAGAGGCCAGTATGGTGCTGACACACAAGAGGCCAGTATGGTACAGAGGAACAAGAGGCCAGTATGGTACAGAGGAACAAGAGACCAGTATGGTACAGAGGGAACAAGAGGCCAGTATGGTACAGAGGAACAAGAGACCAGTATGGTACAGAGGGAACAAGAGACCAGTATGGTACAGAGGAACAAAAGACCAGTATGGTACAGAGGAACAAGAGGCCAGTATGGTACAGAGGGACGAGAGGCCAGTATGGTACAGAGGGAACAAGAGACCAGTATGGTACAGAGACACAAGAGGCCAGTATGGTACAGAGGGAACAAGAGACCAGTATGGTACAGAGGGACAAGAGGCCAGTATGGTACAGAGGGAACAAGAGACCAGTATGGTACAGAGGGACGAGAGGCCAGTATGGTACAGAGGGAACAAGAGACCAGTATGGTACAGAGACACAAGAGGCCAGTATGGTACAGAGGGAACAAGAGACCAGTATGGTACAGAGGGACAAGAGGCCAGTATGGTACAGAGGGAACAAGAGGCCAGTATGGTACAGAGGGAACAAGAGGCCAGTATGGTACAGAGACACAAGAGGCCAGTATGGTACAGAGACACAAGAGGCCAGTATGGTACAGAGGGGCAAGAGGCCAGTATGGTACAGAGGAACAAGAGGCCAGTATGGTACAGAGACACAAGAGGCCAGTATGGTACAGAGACACAAGAGGCCAGTATGGTACAGAGACACAAGAGGCCAACGTTAATTGAAAGTTTCCTCTTCTAACCTTACCGAGTAAGCCGGACGACTCAAACAGAAAACGGAACAGTACGTCACTTTTGCGAGTCTATTTCATTTCAAATTACGTCCAAATTTGGCCATAGCGCCGCGCATACGTGCGAAAAGCAACGATATTTTTAAGAGGACGGGTTGCACAGACACATACATATTTTAACATCTACGATAATTAAACAAAAGTATCTAAACCTCTCCACATCAGAGTGAAAACAGACCTATCAAATGATAACCTGTAATAACTAACATGTGAGGAGCTGTGGGTTTCTGATGTTCATGCAGTGTTCTCTGCCAGAATCACATAAATGGATCTATTCTGCATTTCTTGTTATATCTTTCGTCCCCAAGAAGCTGTTTTATTGTGCAAATTAGATGTTTACAAACATACCTAAGCAGCACCGCTGCCAAAACTGAGTGTACCAAATGTATTCCTCCCACCTTGGCATAATATTTAACCTTGTACCTACAATCTTATACCTTGTCGGGGCATATTACTTGGCCTAGAATGCCGAAACTTTTAGGGTAGAAAATACCAATCTGCTAACATCTATATGCAGTCACCTCCCCCCAGCCCTGGCCAGGAATGTGCAGTCACAACCGCAGTACTTCCACCAGCTGTTTCTTGTGCAGTGTCAAGCTGAGCAAGTTGACACAACGAGACCACAGTTGACACAACGAGACCACACAGTTGACACAACGAGACCACACAGTTGACACAACGAGACCACAGTTGACACAACGAGACCACACAGTTGACACAACGAGACCACAGTTGACACAACGAGACCACAGTTGACACAACGAGACCACAGTTGACACAACGAGACCACACAGTTGACACAACGAGACCACAGTTGACACAACGAGACCACAGTTGACACAACGAGACCACAGTTGACACAACGAGACCACACAGTTGACACAACGAGACCACACAGTTGACACAACGAGACCACAGTTGACACAACGAGACCACACAGTTGACACAACGAGACCACAGTTGACACAACGAGACCACAGTTGACACAACGAGACCACACAGTTGACACAACGAGACCACAGTTGACACAACGAGACCACACAGTTGACACAACGAGACCACAGTTGACACAACGAGACCACAGTTGACACAACGAGACCACACAGTTGACACAACGAGACCACAGTTGACACAACGAGACCACACAGTTGACACAACGAGATCACAGTTGACACAACGAGACCACACAGTTGACACAACGAGACCACACAGTTGACACAACGAGACCACACAGTTGACACAACGAGACCACACAGTTGACACAACGAGACCACACAGTTGACACAACGAGACCACAGTTGACACAACGAGACCACAGTTGACACAACGAGACCACAGTTGACACAACGAGACCACAGTTGACACAACGAGACCACAGTTGACACAACGAGACCACAGTTGACACAACGAGACCACAGAGTTGACACAGTGAGACCACAGTTGACACAACGAGACCACAGTTGACACAACGAGACCACAGTTGACACAACGAGACCACAGAGTTGACACAGTGAGACCACAGAGGACACAACGAGACCACAGTTGACACAACGAGACCACAGAGTTGACACAACGAGACCACAGTTGACACAACGAGACCACAGTTGACACAACGAGACCACAGTTGACACAACGAGACCACAGTTGACACAACGAGACCACAGAGTTGACACAACGAGACCACAGTTGACACAACGAGACCACAGTTGACACAACGAGACCACAGTTGACACAACGAGACCACAGAGTTGACACAACGAGACCACAGTTGACACAACGAGACCACAGTTGACACAACGAGACCACAGAGTTGACACAACGAGACCACAGAGTTGACACAACGAGACCACAGTTGACACAACGAGACCACAGAGTTGACACAACATAATGTTGAATTATTACCAATGACCGTCTCCTTTACCTACGGGTCAATTATTTGACTTCCTTTTTTTACTATATTATTCGTTTTAATGTAAATATACATAAAAATGAGAAAAATAGCGAGACCGTATGATAGGATCGAACCTGCAGCCTTTGATTCCATTGTGGTGATATTCATGTCCAGTTTCTTCTAGCCTGCCCTTTTATTTTCCCGGGTGGTTATCTTGAGGTTATAGGTTATCTTGAGATGATTTCGGGGCTTTAGTGTCCCCGCGGCCCGGTCCTCGACCAGGCCTCCACCCCCAGGAAGCAGCCCGTGACAGCTGACTAACTCCCAGGTACCTATTTACTGCTAGGTAACAGGGGCATTCAGGGTGAAAGAAACTTTGCCCATTTGTTTCTGCCTCGTGCGGGAATCGAACCCACGCCACAGAATTACGAGTCCTGCGTGCTATCCACCAGGCTACGAGGCCCAGGCTACGAGGGTGATGTGGGTTCCTGGATTTGTTATATTATGGTAAGTTAACGTTAAGTCGTCTACCTTTATTCCTATAAAGGATATAGGAATAATGATATTCCTATATCCTTTACATGTTGTTTCCCTTCAATGAGAAGAGTTGATTGCGTCTTGAATCCTAGATACCGAAATACAAGTAAATGTTTTCAAGAGACAATTGGACAAATTTCAATAGGAATTGCTGGATGAGCCGGGTTGTTGTGGATGTGTCGTGGTGCGGACTGCTGCAAGCAACAACCTGAAAGAGCTAGTGTCACCAAACAAGCCAGACCCAGGCCAGTCAGGTGATGATTCAGAGAGTGTAGATGGTTTTTATCCAAAACATTCAAGATGTGATTCTTACTTACCCTTTCCAAGCCTTCTTAAGTGTTTAGCTTTATTAGTGCGACCTGTTACATGTTGTTTATAATGCTTGGCTTCCTCCGGTCGGCCGAGCGGACAGCACGCTGCTCTTGTGGTCCTGTGGTCCCGGGTTCAATCCCAGGCGCCGGCGAGAAACAATGGGCAGAGTTTCTTTCACCCTATGCCCCTGTTACCTAGCACTAAAATAGGTACCTGGGTGTTAGTCAGCTGTCACGGGCTGCTTCCTGGGGGTGGAGGCCTGGTCGAGGACCGGGCCGCGGGGACACTAAAAAAAAAAAAAAAGCCCCGAAGTCATCTCAAGATAACCTCCTCTTGGGGAAGTGTGGCTCTAACAACAGGTCTAAACGCTTGTGTTATCTGGCCAATATACCGGTGTTTCTCCGCTCTGATACCGCAGCCTGTTCTCGCACTTGTTTATAGTCAATATTGGCTTATTTAATAAGTGCATATGTGACATACTAATTGATTGTGAATATTTTAGTTTACCTTGAAAAGCTTCATAGAGAACACCGACCTCACCTAACCTTCTTAGTATGTTAAGATAAGCATCTTATTGCTTCTTATTTACAATTATTACTTAACCTATACCGTTGATAGGTTAAGTAATAATTGTAAATAAGAAGCAATAACATGCTTATCTTAACATACTAAAAAGGTTAGGTAAGGTCGGTGTTTTCTATGAAGCTTTTCAATGTAAACTAAAATATTTACAATCAATTAGTATGTCACATATGCACTTATTAAATAAGCCAATATTGACTTTAGCAAGTGCGAGAACGGGTTGGACACCGAGTGCTCCTGCTACGGTACTTGTACTTGTTCATCACTATGGAGTTACAGTAGTCACAATCCAGTTTCAAATACACGGCCAAGTTGTGTTCTGTGTTAATTGAAATTGAAATTGAAATAAGTTTATTGAGGTAAAATACACACAAAGGGATGAGGTAGCTCAAGCTATTCTCACCCCGTTCAGTACAACGTGTTAGTACATACATAGACACACATCACAAACAATAAACCTGTTACCAAACATTCTGAGAGATAAACATCTACATTTCCTCCTTCACAAGTGGTATGGTATCAGACGTACACAAATACTTTTATGACCTAAGTATACAGATAATTCAACAAAATATTACAGTCTTGGTGCAAAATTCTTATATCTCTCAAGAATATCATCAACCTTTCCTTTGTGACACATCCAGGCTATTTGTTCAGGAACAGTCCTTATCTCAGTGTTTCTATATACATTAATCAACGGACAATCAAGAACATAATGGGCAAGGGTGTGAGACCTTAACATACCACATAGTTTACACTTCGTGTCATTATCATGAACGCCTATCCCATATTCCCAGTAATATTTGTACCCAAGCCTGAGCCGCATGTACACAGTCACTCCAAGCATTTCTCCTTTTACCATAAGTGAAAAGGGTGTTTTGACTCACATACATGTAGTGTTGCATGGTTAGACTTCTCTCATACATTATCCCTCTCCTCTCCACTCCTGCCTGTGCCTGAATATTTCTGATTTTGCTTCTTATTTGTCTCATTGTGAATTCACATTCAATGTCAATTTGTGGTTTTGATGTGGCACGTTTGGCCAAGTCATCCGCCACCTCGTTGAGCACTATTCCAACATGAGATGGAATCCACATGAATTTCACACTATGACCTTTCAGCTGTATCTCAGCTATTCTTCTCTTACAATCCTCAACTATAGACATGAAGACTGGGTTTCGACTGTTTAAGGACTCCAGTGCTCCTCGGCTATCGACAAATACAAAAACATTTTTGTCGTCATGACGTACTTCCTCCAAACACGCCAGAATGGCCTGCAGTTCAGCTTGTGTGGATGATATATAATTACTAAGCCGGAGTTCAATTTTCCTGTCCACAGTCCCAAACTCCGTATATTCCCTTATTAGGACACCACACCCTGCCCTGCCATCCTCCGCCACCGACCCGTCGCAATATACATGTAAACTGTTGCCTCTTGGTAACCGGGATATCATGCTTCCATACATACACCGTAATTGTCCCGGTTCATGATGAATCTTTTTCACATTGAGGGGTACAATTTCGACGTCTATTTTCTGTACTTTCCAGGGAGCAGACATATTACACTGTCGAGAGGGTTTACAGCAGTCAAGTACGTCGTATTCCCTGAGGTCATGAGTTAATCCCCTCGTGTAGCGTGTCTCCCTCAGTTTCCTGGAAGTGTGTACGTCACTCAAGCAGGTCTGAACGCTCTCAAACAGCTTATCCCCTCCTTTTCTCCGCATGAAACGAATAGCTACTCTAGTGTTAATGTCACGGACTCTATCACACACACTCTGTAAATTTAATTCCATTCTCATTATTTCAATCATTGCATTTCTTTGACATCCAAGAATAATCCTCATAGCCTCGTTCTGTATCAGCTCTATTTTTTGAATTCTGCCTTGGCCTGTGTAAGACAAAACGGGTGCTGCGTAGTCTATCAGGGACCGAACAGTGCTTATGTATAACATCCGTAAGATAGGTACCCCAACACCTTTACCAGAAAAAGCTAGTGCTTTTAGAGGATGCAGACGGGCTTTACATAAGGTGCTGATATGATTTATTTCAGCATTCTTACTCTCACATGTGTATCCAACATACATGCCCAGATACTTGTACTTCTGAACACGGCTCAGTTCCACACCATTTAGAGTAAGTGTTATATTTCTTCGTTTCCTATACTCATATTTGGTTTTATCTGCATTTATAACTAAGCCTAACTTGTGACAGGTTGTACCAAGTATGTTAAGAGCAGTTTGAATTTTGTTCCCGGAAGTGCCTTGTATAAGAATGTCATCAGCATATATGATCGTCGTGACCCCTGGAGGATACATCTGATGCTAATCTGTTCATTAATACATTGAATAAGGTGGGACTTAATACTCCCCCTTGTGGGGTACCTAACTGAAACCTCCGTTCCTCAGACTGTGTTAATGTACGTTATATATATATATGGATTAAATTGTGGAAATAAGAACATAAGAACAAAGGTAACTGCAGAAGGCCTATTGGCCCATACGAGGCAGCTCCTATTCTATAACCACCCAATCCCACTCATATACTTGTCCAACCCGTGCTTGAAACAATCGAGGGACCCCACCTCCACAATGTTACGCAGCAATTGGTTCCACAAATCAACAACCCTGTTACTGAACCAGTATTTACCCAAGTCTTTCCTAAATCTAAACTTATCCAATTTATATCCATTGTTTCGTGTTCTGTCCTGTGTTGATACTTTTAATACCCTATTAATATCCCCCCGGTTATGTCCATTCATCCACTTGTAAACCTCTATCATGTCACCCCTAACTCTTCGCCTTTCCAGTGAATGCAACTTAAGCTTTGTTAATCTTTCTTCATATGAAAGATTTCTAATTGGTACAAAAGGATTAAAAATGGGGAGGTCACTTTAGAACAGGAATTCGTACAACTGGTTAGAAATGTTAAAAAAGAGATAAGGAAAGCAAAAAGGAACTATGAAGTTCGCATAGCAGGGCAAGCAAAGACAAATCCTAAAGGGTTTTTTCAGTTATATCGTACTAAGACTAGGGAAAGGATAGGTCCATTAAAAACTGAGACAGGTCAAATAACAGATAGTGATGAAGAGATGAGTAGTATTTTTAATAAATATTTTGTATCTGTATTTACTAAAGAGGAACTTAACAATATGCCTTCAGCCGAACAAGTCTATGTGGGTGGGGACGAGGACAGGTTGACGAGTTTAGCAGTTACCAGGGAGGATGTTCTTAAACAAATAGTAAAACTCAAACCAAACAAATCCCCAGGGCCGGATGAAGTGTTTGCTAGGGTGCTTAAAGAATGCAAAGAGGAGCTTTGTGACCCACTGTCAACCATATTTAATAAATCAATAGAGTCAGGCAGAGTGCCAGAGTTTTGGAAAGTTGCTAATGTGATACCAGTTTTTAAGAAAGGAGATAGATCACTTGCGTCTAACTATCGACCAATTAGCCTAACGTCTATTGTGGGAAAGTTACTCGAATCTATAATAGCAAATAAAATTCGTCTTCATCTTGAAAAACATAAATTAATAATTGAGTCGCAACATGGTTTTATAAATGGCCGTTCATGTTTAACAAATTTGTTATCTTTTTATTCTAGCATTGTTGAGGCAGTTGATAGTGGTAAGGATTGCGATGTTGTATACCTTGACTTTAGCAAAGCTTTTGATACAGTGCCACATGAAAGACTGATTAAAAAAATAGAGTCTCATGGTATTGGGGGTGCTATATTAAGCTGGATCAGGGCATGGCTATACCAAAGGAAACAGAGAGTTAGTATAAATGGAATCAAGTCAGAGTGGGAAAATGTTGTAAGTGGAGTGCCTCAAGGCTCTGTCCTGGGACCTCTGTTGTTTATAATATATATAAATGATTTAGATTCAGGTTTGAGTAGCAACATTTGCAAATTTGCCGATGATACGAAAATCGGTAGGGAAATTAATTCGGAGGAGGACTCACTATCACTTCAAGTTGATCTAGATAGGGTTTTGAAATGGTCAAAGGATTAGCAGATGCAGTTTAATGCTGATAAATGTAAAGTTCTGAGGTTAGGTAATGATGATAGAGTTACAAGATACGAGCTAGATGGTGTTGTGATTGCGAAGTCGGATTGCGAAAGGGATCTGGGAGTTATGATTAGTAAGAATTTAAAACAAAAGGATCAATGCATAAATGTTCGTAATAAGGCAAATCGGACACTTGGATTTATTAATCGCAGCGTTAGTAACAAGACACCTGGTGTGGTTCTCAAGCTATATCTTGCTCTAGTTAGGCCCCATTTAGATTATGCAGTTCAGTTTTGGTCGCCATATTATAGAATGGATATAAATTCACTTGAACGTGTCCAGCGTAGGATGACTAAGTTAATTCCCCAAATTAGAAATCTTTCATATGAAGAAAGATTAACAAAGCTTAAGTTGCATTCACTGGAAAGGCGAAGAGTTAGGGGTGACATGATAGAGGTTTACAAGTGGATGAATGGACATAACCGGGGGGATATTAATAGGGTATTAAAAGTATCAACACAGGACAGAACACGAAACAATGGATATAAATTGGATAAGTTTAGATTTAGGAAAGACTTGGGTAAATACTGGTTCAGTAACAGGGTTGTTGATTTGTGGAACCAATTGCCGCGTAACATTGTGGAGGTGGGGTCCCTCGATTGTTTCAAGCACGGGTTGGACAAGTATATGAGTGGGATTGGGTGGTTATAGAATAGGAGCTGCCTCGTATGGGCCAATAGGCCTTCTGCAGTTACCTTTGTTCTTATGTTCTTCTTATGTTCTTAATTTGGGGAATTAACTTAGTCATCCTACGCTGGACACGTTCAAGTGAATTTATATCCATTCTATAATATGGCGACCAAAACTGAACTGCATAATCTAAATGGGGCCTAACTAGAGCAAGATATAGCTTGAGAACCACACCAGGTGTCTTGTTACTAACGCTGCGATTAATAAATCCAAGTGTCCGATTTGCCTTATTACGAACATTTATGCATTGATCCTTTTGTTTTAAATTCTTACTAATCATAACTCCCAGATCCCTTTCGCAATCCGACTTCGCAATCACAACACAGTTTTTTTCAGCTTAAAAAACAACGAGAAGTAACGAAGGAGGAGACCAGCAGTAAAGGGACCTCGTCTTGGAGAGTTGCGAAAGACAGGGGCCTTAAGAAGACTTTGATAAAGCCGCCTTCAAACGCCATAGCAACTTCAAATTCATTTGACGTTTTGGAGGACGAGTGCTGTGGAGAGACTGTGGATCGCGCAAAAGGGAAAGCAACGAAGAGAAAGGAAGCGCAGGCCCCTCAGAAAGTAAAGGAAGTACCTAAGCAAACATTAGTTGTGGGAGATTCCCAGATAAGGTATTTGGATAGAACGTTTTGTGCTAGAGATAGGGGGAACAGGTTAAGGGTTTGCTATCCCGGAGCTGGCATTGGTGATATTATAAACAACATGAATGATATTATGGCTGGTAATGGGAACAATCCCATTATTTGCATTAGCGTGGGAGGAAATGATGTTGGTCGAGTCAGGAGTGAGGAACTGATTCAGAGGTATAAAACAGCCATAGAGTTAGTTAGGAGCAAGGGAGGAATCCCGATCATATGTGGCATTCTTCCAAGAAAGGGAGTGGGAAATGAATGGATATCGAGGGCACTTGGTGTCAATTGCCGGCTGGAAAGATATTGCAAATCAAATGCAATATCTTTCATAGACAACTGGGAACACTTCTATGGAAGAAATGAAATGTATGCTCGTGATGGGGTGCATCTATCGAGAGCTGGGGTTGTTGCTGTTGCGAACTCGCTAGAAGAAGTGGTTAGAGGTGTTTGTTTGGGTTTAAACTGTTAGTAGATAGAGGTATGGGAATTGATTTGGAGGTAGGAGGTAATAAAAGTATGTGTTTGTGGGAGAAAGGAATTGGCAAAACGATCAGGGAAAGAGAAGGTCCGCAAAATAACAATTCACTTAGGGTATATTACACTAACAGTAGAAGTCTAAGAAATAAAATTAACGAATTAAATGCTCTTGTCTGCACAGAAAAAATAGATATTATTGCACTTACCGAAACGTGGATGAATGTAGAAAATAGAGAACTATTAGCTGAATATCAAATATATGGATTTAAACTATTTCACACAGATAGATATATTAGACGAGGAGGTGGAGTAGCCATATATGTTAGGGACAATTTGAAATGTAGTCTCAAAGAGGGAATCAAAACAGAGCCACACACAGAAACTATTTGGATTGAATTAAACGAAAAAGCTAATAATATTATAATAGGAGTAATATATAGGCCACCAAATTTAGACAGAATGGAAGCAAAGCATCTATGGGATGAAATATCTAGAGCATCTAGATCTAACAGTATTTATGTCATGGGTGACTTTAATTTTAGCGGAATAAACTGGTTGAACAAAACAGGGAATAGTGAAGCAGAAGATTTTCTAGAATTAATTGACGATTGCTTTCTTACGCAACACATTAAGGAACCAACACGGGAAAATAATATTTTAGATTTAGTGTTAACTAACAGGGAAACGCAAATTAATGACATCGAAATAGGGAGTGAGCTAGGGAGCAGTGATCACAAAGAAATCAGATTTAGCATAGAATGGAATAGACCAGTAGGAGAAAATTCTGTTAAAGTGCCAGATTTTCGAAAAGCTGATTTTAATAGCCTAAGAAATTTTTTGGGTCAAATTGATTGGAAAGGCTTGGGTATGGGGTGTGGGCCGGTCTTGGAGCGAGACATGAACCCAGCGATAGGTGACTTAAATGGGGATTTCGATGTGGATTCAATATATAACTTATTTAAGAATATTCTAAACAAAGCACAGGAACGTAGTATACCATACAAATTGAATAGATCGTATACTAATGACCCAAAGTGGATAACAAAGAATTTGAAGAACCTTATAGGTAAAAAGAGAGCTTGGTACAAAAGGATTAAAAATGGGGAGGTCACTTTAGAACAGGAATTCGTACAACTGGTTAGAAATGTTAAAAAAGAGATAAGGAAAGCAAAAAGAAACTATGAAGTTCACATAGCAGGGCAAGCAAAGACAAATCCTAAAGGGTTTTTTCAGTTATATCGTACTAAGACTAGGGAAAGGATAGGTCCATTAAAAACTGAGACAGGTCAAATAACAGATAGTGATGAAGAGATGAGTAGTATTTTTAATAAATATTTTGTATCTGTATTTACTAAAGAGGAACTTAACAATATGCCTTCAGCCGAACAAGTCTATGTGGGTGGGGACGAGGACAGGTTGACGAGTTTAGCAGTTACCAGGGAGGATGTTCTTAAACAAATAGTAAAACTCAAACCAAACAAATCCCCAGGGCCGGATGAAGTGTTTGCTAGGGTGCTTAAAGAATGCAAAGAGGAGCTTTGTGACCCACTGTCAACCATATTTAATAAATCAATAGAGTCAGGCAGAGTGCCAGAGTTTTGGAAAGTTGCTAATGTGTTACCAGTTTTTAAGAAAGGAAATAGATCACTTGCGTCTAACTATCGACCAATTAGCCTAACGTCTATTGTGGGAAAGTTACTCGAATCTATAATAGCAAATAAAATTCGTCTTCATCTTGAAAAACAAATTAATAATTGAGTCGCAACATGGTTTTATAAATGGCCGTTCATGTTTAACAAATTTGTTATCTTTTTATTCTAGCATTGTTGAGGCAGTTGATAGTGGTAAGGATTGCGATGTTGTATACCTTGACTTTAGCAAAGCTTTTGATACAGTGCCACATGAAAGACTGATTAAAAAAATAGAGTCTCATGGTATTGGGGGTGCTATATTAAGCTGGATTAGGGCATGGCTATACCAAAGGAAACAGAGAGTTAGTATAAATGGAATCAAGTCAGAGTGGGAAAATGTTGTAAGTGGAGTGCCTCAAGGCTCTGTCCTGGGACCTCTGTTGTTTATAATATATATAAATGATTTAGATTCAGGTTTGAGTAGCAACATTTGCAAATTTGCCGATGATACGAAAATCGGTAGGGAAGTTAATTCGGAGGAGGACTCACTATCACTTCAAGTTGATCTACATAGGGTTTTGAAATGGTCAAAGGATTGGCAGATGCAGTTTAATGCTGATAAATGTAAAGTTCTGAGGTTAGGTAATGATGATAGAGTTACAAGATACGAGCTAGATGGTGTGATTGCGAAGTCGGATTGCGAAAGGGATCTGGGAGTTATGATTAGTAAGAATTTAAAACAAAAGGATCAATGCATAAATGTTCGTAATAAGGCAAATCGGACACTTGGATTTATTAATCGCAGCGTTAGTAACAAGACACCTGGTGTGGTTCTCAAGCTATATCTTGCTCTAGTTAGGCCCCATTTAGATTATGCAGTTCAGTTTTGGTCGCCATATTATAGAATGGATATAAATTCACTTGAACGTGTCCAGCGTAGGATGACTAAGTTAATTCCCCAAATTAGAAATCTTTCATATGAAGAAAGATTAACAAAGCTTAAGTTGCATTCACTGGAAAGGCGAAGAGTTAGGGGTGACATGATAGAGGTTTACAAGTGGATGAATGGACATAACCGGGGGGATATTAATAGGGTATTAAAAGTATCAACACAGGACAGAACACGAAACAATGGATATAAATTGGATAAGTTTAGATTTAGGAAAGACTTGGGTAAATACTGGTTCAGTAACAGGGTTGTTGATTTGTGGAACCAATTGCCGCGTAACATTGTGGAGGTGGGGTCCCTCGATTGTTTCAAGCACGGGTTGGACAAGTATATGAGTGGGATTGGGTGGTTATAGAACATAAGAACATAAGAACAAAGGTAACTGCAGAAGGCCTATTGGCCCATACGAGGCAGCTCCTATTCTATAACCACCCAATCCCACTCATATACTTGTCCAACCCGTGCTTGAAACAATCGAGGGACCCCACCTCCACAATGTTACGCGGCAATTGGTTCCACAAATCAACAACCCTGTTACTGAACCAGTATTTACCCAAGTCTTTCCTAAATCTAAACTTATCCAATTTATATCCACGCTAATGCAAATAATGGGATTGTTCCCATTACCAGCCATAATATCATTCATGTTGTTTATAATATCACCAATGCCAGCTCCGGGATAGCAAACCCTTAACCTGTTCCCCCTATCTCTAGCACAAAACGTTCTATCCAAATACCTTATCTGGGAATCTCCCACAACTAATGTTTGCTTAGGTACTTCCTTTACTTTCTGAGGGGCCTGCGCTTCCTTTCTCTTCGTTGCTTTCCCTTTTGCGCGATCCACAGTCTCTCCACAGCACTCGTCCTCCAAAACGTCAAATGAATTTGAAGTTGCTATGGCGTTTGAAGGCGGCTTTATCAAAGTCTTCTTAAGGCCCCTGTCTTTCGCAACTCTCCAAGACGAGGTCCCTTTACTGCTGGTCTCCTCCTTCGTTACTTCTCGTTGTTTTTTAAGCTGACGCACCTCCTCCCGCAGAGAGTCCAACTCTGCCCTCAGGGTTCCCACTAGAGTCACCAGGTCCTTCACTACAACTTCCATATTGCTATGATAATATAACAGAATAGGAGCTGCCTCGTATGGGCCAATAGGCCTTCTGCAGTTACCTTTGTTCTTATGTTCTTATGTTCTTAACACCATCTAGCTCGTATCTTGTAACTCTATCATCATTACCTAACCTCAGAACTTTACATTTATCAGCATTAAACTGCATCTGCCAATCCTTTGACCATTTCAAAACCCTATCTAGATCAACTTGAAGTGATAGTGAGTCCTCCTCCGAATTAATTTCCCTACCGATTTTCGTATCATCGGCAAATTTGCAAATGTTGCTACTCAAACCTGAATCTAAATCATTTATATATATTATAAACAACAGAGGTCCCAGGACAGAGCCTTGAGGCACTCCACTTACAACATTTTCCCACTCTGACTTGATTCCATTTATACTAACTCTCTGTTTCCTTTGGTATAGCCATGCCCTAATCCAGCTTAATATAGCACCCCCAATACCATGAGACTATTTTTTTAATCAGTCTTTCATGTGGCACTGTATCAAAAGCTTTGCTAAAGTCAAGGTATACAACATCGCAATCCTTACCACTATCAACTGCCTCAACAATGCTAGAATAAAAAGATAACAAATTTGTTAAACATGAACGGCCATTTATAAAACCATGTTGCGACTCAATTATTAATTTATGTTTTTCAAGATGAAGACGAATTTTATTTGCTATTATAGATTCGAGTAACTTTCCCACAATAGACGTTAGGCTAATTGGTCGATAGTTAGACGCAAGTGATCTATCTCCTTTCTTAAAAACTGGTATCACATTAGCAACTTTCCAAAACTCTGGCACTCTGCCTGACTCTATTGATTTATTAAATATGGTTGACAGTGGGTCACAAAGCTCCTCTTTGCATTCTTTAAGCACCCTAGCAAACACTTCATCCGGCCCTGGGGATTTGTTTGGTTGGAAATGGTTAATGAAAAAGCTGTCAACCTTCAATTTTTTAGTTACGAATCGTTGTTCAAAACAGTTTCATACTGTTTTTTTTCAGGATTTCACTAATTTCTTTGTCATTCTTTGTGTCTTGAGCCTTCTCTTTGAAGTGTAGGTCCAATAAGAACATAAGAACAAGGTAACTGCAGAAGGCCTATTGGCCCATACGAGGCAGCTCATATTTATAACCACCCAATCCCACTCATATACATGTCCAACCCGCGCTTGAAACAATCGAGGGACCCCACCTCCACCACGTTACGCGCCAATTGGTTCCACAAATCAACAACCCTGTTACCGAACCAGTATTTACCCAAGTCTTTCCTAAATCTAAACTTACCCAATTTATACCCATTGTTTCATAAGAACATAAGAACAAAGGCAACTGCAGAAGGCCTGTTGGCCCATACGAGGCAGCTCCTATTCTATAACCACCCAATCCCACTCATATACTTGTCCAACCCGTGCTTGAAACAATCGAGGGACCCCACCTCCACAATGTTTCGTGTTCTGTCTTGTGTTGATACTTTTAATACCCTATTAATATCCCCTTTGTTATGTCCATTCACCCACTTGTAAACCTCTATCATGTCACCATTAACTCTTCGCCTTTCCAGTGAATGCAAGTTAAGCTTTGTTAATCTTTCTTCATATGAAAGGTTTCTAATAATGCCTGAAGTGTTTTAATCTGATTTCGGGGTTTTTCTCACCTCATACGTCAATGTCTGTTCCAATTTACATTTGTTGCGTCTGCAATGAGAGAAGTGGCTTCTGCTCTCTTTCTTCAATCTTTATTTATATGAATTTATGAACAAACTTACAAGGGCTGTGACGAGGGTTTCGAACCTACGCACGGGATGTTCCCAGAAGCGCCGTAGTCAACTGTACCACATGATTGCGGTACCATGTAGTGGTAACCATGTAGTGGTAACCATGTTATGGCACAGTTATCTTGAGATCATTTCGGGGCTTTAGTGTCCCCGCGGCCCGGTCCTCGACCAGGCCTCCTCCCCCAGGAAGCAGCCCGTGACAGCTGACTAACACCCAGGTACCTATTTTACTGCTAGGTAACAGGGGCATAGGGTGAAAGAAACTCTGCCCATTGTTTCTCGCCGGTGCCTGGGATCGACCCCGGGACCACAGGATCACAAGTCCAGCGTGCTTTCCGCTCGGCCGACCGGCTCCCTGACAAAGGTGCTTTTGGGAACATCCCGGGCGTAGGTTCGAACTCTCATCACGGCTCTTTTGGATTTGTTCATTTGATGCATCACGACATTGTGATTTCTGTGTGTATATAAACTTACTTATGTAGAGATGAGTGTGTGTGCTTGTACATTTCTGATCTTCTTTCCTGTTATTCTCGTAACTTGTGTGTTCTCTAAGTCGGTTTTACCTGGTTGTTCTCAGAGGAACATATTTCAGGCAATTGTTCTGTTCATTGTAAACCACTTGGGCTGGACGGTAGAGTGACGGTCTCGCTTCATGCAGGTCGGCGTTCAATCCCCGACCGTCCAAGTGGTTGGTCACCATTCCTTCCCCCCCCGTCCCATCCCAAATCTTTATCCTGACCCCTTCCCAGTGCTATATAGTCGTAATGGCTTGGCGCTTTCCCCTGAAAATTACCTTTCCTGTTCATTGTGTGGAAGTTCTTGCACTTAGGAAGGTTTCCCCATGAAATAGTTGCCAGTTCAATGTATATTGTTCACAATAAATACCTTTATTATTGAAATTATAGGTTCAGAAAAGTCATTCCCGCCAGTTATTTATTTCCAGCAATAATCCGCGTTATTGCTGGCTTAAACATTCACGAGTCTGTGGTCTGAGCACCACACGTTTGAAATGATAATGTCTGTTGACCAGACCACACACTAGAAGTTGAAGGGACGACGACGTTCGTTTCGTCATTCTCAATCGACTTGAGAATGGTCCAGGACGGAGCGAAACGTCGTCGTCCCTTCACCTTCTAGTGTGTGGTCTGGTCAACATACTTCAGCCACGTTATTGTGACTCATCGCCTGATAATGTCTGATTACTCTTCAATGTGAGCGAAAATAACATTAAATATTTTCGTCTTTAGTTGGTTTTTGTTATCGGGTGATCGAGCCGATATTTTAAAGACTAAAGAAATCTTTGATCTTTGGTTAGTTCAAGTTTGATTTCTAGTTATAATGTTACCCTTTGTTAGCCTTCACAAAATAGGTAGATTGAGGTAACCAAGAAAGGCAATATCTGACACATGACTTTAGACGCAACAAAATAATTTTTTTTTTTTTTTTTTTTGAGATATATACAAGAGTTGTTACATTCTTGTACAGCCACTAGTACGCGTAGCGTTTCGGGCAAGTCCTTAATCCTATGGTCCCTGGAATACGATCCCCTGCCGCGAAGAATCGTTTTTTCATCCAAGTACACATTTTACTGTTGCGTTAAACAGAGGCTACAGTTAAGGAATTGCGCCCAGTAAATCCTCCCCGGCCAGGATACGAACCCATGACATAGCGCTCGCGGAACGCCAGGCGAGTGTCTTACCACTACACCACGGAGACTGCTATTCTATGAATTAGTCAACTATTTCATCTGTAGAGCTACATATTAAATATGTATGTTTTTCCTACTTGGGCTCCAAGTACCTCCACATCATTTGGATAGTTTAAGAGTTCTGTACATCTTCTTGAGGTTATCTTGAGATGATTTCGGGGCTTTCAGTGTCCCCGCGGCCCGGTCCTCGACCAGGCCTCCACCCCCCAGGAAGCAGCCCGTGACAGCTGACTAACACCCAGGTACCTATTTTACTGCTAGGTAACAGGGGCATAGGGTGAAAGAAACTCTGCCCATTGTTTCTCGCCGGCGCCTGGGATCGAACCCAGGACCACAGGCTCACAAGCCCAGTGTGCTGTCCGCTCGGCCGACCATCCCTAATATATCGACTTTAAAATTTTTATTAATTTCAGTAACTGTTCAATGTTACTAGTTAGAGTTGGGTGAATATGAGAGTAAGCGTTCGGGGCCTTCCTGCACGGCGGTCCTTGTTGACAGTCGTTACACCACAACCCATTTTCGCACTTTCGTATAGTCAATATTGACTTATTAAATACGTGCATATGTGACATACTAAACATACTAGTTTACCTTGAAAAGCTTCATAGAAAACACCGACCTTACCTAACCTTCTTAGTATGTTAAGATAAGCATCTAATTGATTCGTAATTACATTACTTAATCTCTGGATATGTTTATACAGGCCTGTATATGTATAGCAGCTCGTGATACATGTATACATTTCTTGAACGGAAGCCTATTGTAATTATGTAGACTGACACACGTGTGTATATTATGATGTTTAACCACGTCCCGGACTTGAGGTCTTTTCCTCCTTGCATACCATTGTATTTATGTTGATTTAAAGTTAGCCTTGACGGGTGGGCTGGCTGCACTGTATCACCTGACCAGGATTCGAACCCATGGTGTCCAGGAACACCTCTAAACCAGCCTGTTCTCATAAACAAAGAACCAAAGACCATTCCATCCACCCGCCAAACCCCCAGGTGTTTATGGATAATAAACAGTTTACACACGACTCACAACTGCTGACGTTCGAACACTTCCGGAACAAGTGCTTCACTGACGACTGGTGTTCGAACCACAACGCTGTAAATGCTTCACCCACGTACTACAAATAATCGCCAACAGAACAAAAAAACTTAAACTAACCAGTGCCTAAATATGTTTAATATGCTAATATATAATAATAATTATTTATGTTTGAGAAAATTTGTTTTGAATGAAAGTTAAAAATGATGAATGCGTCTTTGGGGTTGACCGCTGGATGGAGTGAACTTGATCTCAGGACGGGTTGCCTAAACGTACACGATACGTGACCACAGCACGAAACCTTTACTGTTAGAATCCGCTCAGTAAAACATCTAAACTATTGGGACCGACTAAAGAGCCTAAATCTGTACTCCCTTGAGCGCAGGCAGGAGAGATACATAATAATTTACACGTGGAAAATATTAGAGGGGCTGGTCCAAAACCTGCACACAGAAATAACATCACATGAGACCAGGAGGCATGGCAGGATGTGCAGAATACCCCCGTTGAAAAGCAGAGGTGCAACAGGTACTCTGAGAGAGAACTCTATCAACATCAGAGGCCCGAGACTGTTCAACACGCTTCCACTACACATAAGGGACATAACTGGCCGACCCCTCACAGTGTTCAAGAGAGAACTATCAACATCAGAGGCCCGAGACTGTTCAACACGCTTCCACTACACATAAGGGACATAACTGGCCGACCCCTCACAGTGTTCAAGAGAGAACTATCAACATCAGAGGCCCGAGACTGTTCAAGAGCTTCCACTACACATAAGGGACATAACTGGCCGACCCCTCACAGTGTTCAAGAGAGAACTATCAACATCAGAGGCCCGAGACTGTTCAACACACTTCCACTACACATAAGGGACATAACTGGCCGACCCCTCACAGTGTTCAAGAGAGAACTATCAACATCAGAGGCCCGAGACTGTTCAACACGCTTCCACTACACATAAGGGGCATAACTGGCCGACCCCTCACAGTGTTCAAGAGAGAACTATCAACATCAGAGGCCCCAGACTGTTCAACACGCTTCCACTACACATAAGGGACATAACTGGCCGACCCCTCACAGAGTTCAAGAGAGAACTATCAACATCAGAGGCCCGAGACTGTTCAACACGCTTCCACTACACATAAGGGGCATAACTGGCCGACCCCTCACAGTGTTCAAGAGAGAACTATCAACATCAGAGGCCCGAGACTGTTCAACACGCTTCCACTACACATAAGGGACATAACTGGCCGACCCCTCACAGTGTTCAAGAGAGAACTATCAACATCAGAGGCCGAGACTGTTCAACACGCTTCCACTACACATAAGGGACATAATTGGCCGACCCCTCACAGCGTTCAAGAGAGAACTATCAACATCAGAGGCCCCAGACTGTTCAACACGCTTCCACTACACATAAGGGACATAACTGGCCGACCCCTCACAGAGTTCAAGAGAGAACTATCAACATCAGAGGCCCGAGACTGTTCAACACGCTTCCACTACACATAAGGGGCATAACTGGCCGACCCCTCACAGTGTTCAAGAGAGAACTATCAACATCAGAGGCCCGAGACTGTTCAACACGCTTCCACTACCCATAAGGGACATAACTGGCCGACCCCTCATAGTGTTCAAGAGAGAACTGGATAAGCACCTCCGAAGGATACCTGATCAACCAGGCTGTGGCTCATACGTCAAGCTGTGAGCAGCCGCGTCCAACACCCTGGTTGACAAGTCCAGCAACTAGGAGGTCTGGTCGACGACCGGGCCGCAGGGACGTTGAGCCCTGAAACCATCACAAGGTAACCACTGATCGTCTCTTTAGACAATCAGTTGGTGCGGTGGTCACGGTACCATGTACGTTTTGGGGGTGATCCTGGGCGTCATGGGTTCGAGTCCTGGTCGGGTCATATAGAGTTCTTTATTACATTATATATATATATATATATATATATATATATATATATATATATATATATATATATATATATATATATATATATATAATGGCTGGTGAGTGCCAGACACCTGCCTTAACCGACTGTGCCGCGATGGTACAAATGTGGAACAATAAGGCCACAAGGAACACCACTATACCACCATAATGACCACAATACACAAGCCACAGTGCCACAGTGTCACAGTGCCACAGTGCCACAGTGCCACACTCAACACCAATACACCACCATAAAGCCTTAGTACCTGCCCTCCCCCCCCTACCCAACCACTTGGGCTGAACGGTAGAGCGACGGTCTCGCTTCGTGCAGATCGGCGTTCAATCCCCGACCGTCCACAAGTGGTTGGGGCACCATTCCTTTCCCGCCGTCCCATCTCAAATCCTTATCCTGCAACCCGTTCTCGCAAATTCGTAAAGTCAATATTGACTTATTAAATAAGTGCATAGGTGACATACTAAACATAATAGATACCCTTAAAAAGATTCTTAGAAAACACCGACCTTACCTAACCTTGTTAGTATCTTAAGATAAGCATCTTATAGCTTCGTAATTACAATTGTTACTTAACCTATTATAGGTATAGGTTAAGTAATAATAGTAATTACGAAGCAATAAGATGCTTATCTTAAGATACTAACAAGGTTAGGTAAGGTCGGTGTTTTCTATGAATCTTTTTAAGGGTATCTATTATGTTTAGTATGTCACCTATGCACGTAGTTAATAAGTCAATATTGACTTTACGAATTTGCGAGAACGGGTTGTATCCTGACCCCTTCCCAGTGCTATATAGTCGTAATGGCTTGATGCTTTCCCTTGATAATTCCTTCCTTCCTTCCTTCCTCCCCCCCCCCCACACACACACACAACTAGCCGTCAAAAGTCGACAAAAGGCGACTGTGGGAGACACAGCTCAGCAAGCGTTGCCACCCCTGGCACCGTGCCATGCCCTTGTCTGCCACCACCGACACCCCGGCAACTCATCCCCCACACACACTGCTCGCCCAAGCTAAACACGCATTCGTTAACCCTTAACGTACTCTTATAATCAAATTCTCTATTTTATCATATATAAATTAATATTAATGGATGATTATATATATTATAATGTAAAAAAAAGTGACGCACGACACTATCTTGAGAGGTTATCTTGAGATGATTTCGGGGCTTTAGTGTCCCCGCGGCCCGGTCCTCGACCAGGCCTCCACCCCCAGGAAGCAGCTCGTGACAGCTGACTAACACCCAGGTACCTATTTACTGCTAGGTAACAGGTGCATAGGGTGAAAGAAACTATGCCCATTGTTTCTCGCCGGCGCCTGGGATCGAACCCAGGACCATAGGATCACAAGTACAGCGTGCTATCCGCTCGGCCGACCGGCTCCCCTATGAACGAAGCTCCACTATAAAAGAAGGAAAAAATGAAAGAAATGCTTAAGCAGACACGACTCTTCCTACAAAGAAGGAATAATTTAATCAGGGAGATTGAAGAAATCGAGCAGCAATTGAAACACACTTATCATATTGAAGCAGCTAGAACAGAATGCAATTCTGCAAATAAAGTCCAAAATATTTCTTCACATATGCTAAATCAAAAGCAAAAACCACTGCCAGTATTGGACCTATTCGTACTAGTGAAGGTTCATACACGGAGGATGACAAATTAGTGAAATCATAAAAAAAACAGTATGAGGACATGTTTATCAGTCCAATAAACAACATGAAAGTGGAAGATCCAGAAAACGACTTTATGCGTGATATCCAAACCCCTGTAAATATAACTGATATCAACCCAAGTGTGGCAGATTTTGAAAGAGAAATTGAAAACATGCCCATGCACTCAGCTTCGGGTCCAGATTCGTGGAATTTAATATTTATAAAGAAATGCAAAGTGCCGGTAGCA
Source organism: Procambarus clarkii (assembly GCF_040958095.1). NCBI lineage: Eukaryota > Metazoa > Arthropoda > Malacostraca > Decapoda > Cambaridae > Procambarus > Procambarus clarkii. The sequence continues at coordinate 6,675,235 of NC_091213.1, forward strand.
CAGGCACTCAGTATAGTGTGGAGGAAGAGCTTGGACACGGGGGAGATACCAGATGCACTTAAAGTAGCAGACATTGCCCCTCTACACAAGAAGGGAGCAAAGCATTGGCAAAGAATTATAGACCAGTTGCACTAACATCGCATATCATAAAAGTATTTGAGAGAGTGATTAGGAGTTAGGTCACCAATTTCATGGAGACCAATGACCTTCACAACCCAGGCCAACATGGATTATAACCGGGAAGATCGTGCCTCTCACAGCTACTTGATCACTACGACAAAGTCACTGAGACATTAGAAGAAAAACAGAATACTGATGTGATATACACGGACTTCGCAAAGGCATTCGATAAATGTGACCATGGAGTGATAGCACACAAAATGAGGTGAATGGGAATAACCGGTAAAGTAGGACGCTGGATACTCAGTTTTCTGTCAAACAGGACTCAGCAAGTAACGGTCAACCATATAAAATCTAGTCCAAGTGCAGTTAAAAGCTCTGTACCTCAGGGTACAGTCCTTGCACCGCTACTTTTCCTTATGCTCATATCAGATATAGTCAAAAATACAAGTCACAGCTTTGTATTATAATTTGCAGATGACACAAAAATCAGCAGGAAAATTACCTCGGCTGAAGACATTGAAAAACTTCAAGCTGATATTAATAAGGTTTTCGACTGGGCATCAGAAAAAAACAATGTTTAACAGTGATAAATTCCAGGTACTCAGGTACGGTAAAAATGAGGACCTTAAACATAATACAGAGTACAAAACACAATCAAATCTGCCCATAGTAGGAAAACAGCATGTAAAGGATTTGGGAATAATAATGTCTGACGACCTAACGTTTAGGGAGTATAACCAAGCAAATATTGCGTCAGCCAGAAAAATGATCGGATGGATTACGAGAACTTTCAAATCCAAGGATCCCATCACAATGGTTGTACTCTTCAAGTCACGTGTGTTGTCCCGTCTTGAGTACTACTCAGTACTCACTTCCCCCTTCAGAGCAGGAGAGATTGCTGAAATAGAGGGAATACAGAGAACATATACGGCACGCATAGACGAGATAAAGCACCTAGTTGATACCTGGTTGATGGGGTTCTGGGAGTTCTACTCCCCAAGCCCGACCCGAGGCCAGGCTTGACTTGTGAGAGTTTGGTCCACCAGGCTGTTGCTTGGAGCTGCCCGCAGGGCAACGTACCCACCACAGCCCGGCTGATCCGGAACTTCTCTTAGAAAACCGTCCAGGAAAACCTAAATTATTGGGATCGTCTCAAAGCTCTCCAAATGTACTCACTAGAAAGGAGCCAGGAGAGAGATCAAATAATATACACGTGGAAGATACTAGAGGGCCAGGTCCTAAATCTACACAGTAAAATAACAACATACTGGAGTGAACGATTTTTAAGAAAATGCAGAATAGAACCAGTGAAGAGCAGAGGTGCCATAGGCACAATCAGAGAACACTGCATAAACATTAGAGGTCCGCGGTTGTTCAACGTCCTCCCTTCAGAGTATAAGAAATATTGCCGGATCAACCGTGGACATATTCAAGAGAAAACTATCTAGTTTTCCCCTGAATAAGTGCCGGACCAACTGGGCTGTGGGCCTGCGGGCCGCTCCAAGCAACAGCCTGGTGGACCAAACTTTCACAAGTCAAGCCTGGCCTCGGGTCGGGCTTGGGGAGTAGAACTCCCAGAACCCCATCAACCAGGTATCAACCAACAGCCTGGTGGACCAAACTCTCACAAGTCAAGCCTGGCCTCGGACCGGGCTTGGGGAGTAGAAGAACTCCCAGAATCCCATCAACCAGGTATCAAGCAACAGCCTGGTGGACCAAACTCTCACAAGTCAAGCCTGGCCTCGGACCGGGCTTGGGGAGTAGAAGAACTCCCAGAATCCCATCAACCAGGTATCAAGCAACAGCCTGGTGGACCAAACTCTCACAAGTCAAGCCTGGCCTCGGGCCGGGCTTGGGGAGTAGAAGAACTCCCAGAACCCCATCAACCAGGTATCAACCAACAGCCTGGTGGACCAAACTCTCACAAGTCAAGCCTGGCCTCGGGCCGGGCTTGGGGAGTAGAAGAACTCCCAGAACCCCATCAACCAGGTATCAACCAACAGCCTGGTGGACCAAACTCTCACAAGTCAAGCCTGGCCTCGGGCCGGGCTTGGGGAGTAGAACAACTCCCAGAACCCCATCAACCAGGTATCAACCAACAGCCTGGTGGACCAAACTCTCACAAGTCAAGCCTGGCCTCGGGCCGGGCTTGCGGAGTAGAACAACTCCCAGAACCTCATCAACCAGGTATCAACCAACAGCCTGGTGGACCAAACTCTCACAAGTCAAGCCTGGCCTCGGGCCGGGCTTGGGGAGTAGAACAACTCCCAGAACCCCATCAACCAGGTATCAACCAACAGCCTGGTGGACCAAACTCTCACAAGTCAAGTTTGGCCTCGGGCCGGGCTTGGGGAGTAGAAGAACTCCCAGAACCCCATCAACCAGGTATCAACCAACAGCCTGGTGGACCAAACTCTCACAAGTCAAGCCTGGCCTCGGGCCGGGCTTGGGGAGTAGAACAACTCCCAGAACCCCATCAACCAGGTATCAACCAACAGCCTGGTAGACCAAACTCTCACAAGTCAAGCCTGGCCTCGGGCCGGGCTTGGGCCAGTAGAACAACTCCCAGAACCCCATCAACCAGGTATCAAGCAACAGCCTGGTGGACCAAACTCTCACAAGTCAAGCCTGGCCTCGGGCCGGGCTTGGGGAGTAGAACAACTCCCAGAACCCCATCAAGCAGGTCAAGAACGACCTCGCAGGGTCTCCAAGCTCGTAAACCGGTTAATAAATGCAAACTGAACCTCCACGACCTAGGAAAGATGTACAGGTCTCGTAAGTGTAACGTAAACCACTGATGAGTCCCGGCCTGGCCACCACCACCAGGATAGAGGCCAGGCACAATATATATTGTAAATGAACAAATCCACAAGGGCCGTGATGAGGCTTCGAACCTACGTCTGAGAGGTTCCCAGAACCCTCATCACGGCCCTAGTGGATTTATTCATTTGATGCATCACGCTATTGTGATTATGTGTAATATACCACTGTATTTTTAAATTGTAATAATTACAAATATCTTGAATTTTATGAATGTTGTATTAACACACATCAGTCGTAGCTGCCGGCAGTCTGTGTGTAGAATTAATATTTTCAATTTTTTTTTTAATTTTGCTACTGATCAGTATTAGATATTTAAAAATGCTGTTAATTTTTTCTCCATCACGTCTGAATATGTTAGAAGGAAACAAATATTTGGTTTGGATATTACGGCATTGATCCTGACGCTCGCTTGAAGCTAGGCTCTTGTGTCAGTCTTACACTCCCTTTTGTGGGGTTAGGGACCGGCCCCCCTCTTGTGGGGTTAGGGGGCCGGCTCCCCTCTTGTGGGGTTAGGGGGCCGGCTCCCCTCTTGTGGGGTTAGGGGGCCAGCTCCCCTCTTGTGTGGTTAGGGGGCCAGCTCCCCTCTTGTGGGGTTAGGGACCACCTCCCCTCTTGTGGGGTTAGAGACCACCTCCCCTCTTGTGGGGTTAGGGACCACCTCCCCTCTTGTGGGGTTAGGGGGCCGGCTCCCCTCTTGTGGGGTTAGGGGGCCGGCTCCCCTCTTGTGGGGTTAGGGGGCCGGCTCCCCTCTTGTGGGGTTAGGGGGCCAGCTCCCCTCTTGTGGGGTTAGGGGGCCGGCTCCCCTCTTGTGGGGTTAGGGGGCCAGCTCCCCTCTTGTGTGGTTAGGGGGCCAGCTCCCCTCTTGTGGGGTTAGGGACCACCTCCCCTCTTGTGGGGTTAGGGACCACCTCCCCTCTTGTGGGGTTAGAGACCACCTCCCCTCTTGTGGGGTTAGGGACCACCTCCCCTCTTGTGGGGTTAGGGACCACCTCCCCTCTTGTGGGGTTAGGGACCATCTCCCCTCTTGTGGGGTTAGGGGGACCGGCCCCCCCCCCTCTTGTGGGGTTAGGGGGACCGGCCCCCCCCCTCTTGTGGGGTTAGGGGGACCGGCCCCCCCCCTCTTGTGGGGTTAGGGGGACCGGCCCCCCTCTTGTGGGGTTAGGGTGACCGGCCCCCCTCTTGTGGGGTTAGGGTGATGTAACATCACTATTGTAACACCGCCCTAAAATGTACCACCACTATAATGTACCACTATAATGGAACACCACTATAATGGAACACTACTTATCCTGAGTAACACTTCCTCATCGGTTGCACTTGATAACACTGTTATGAAACACGGTAATGTGAGCTGACATATGATGGTTACACCGGAACCAAAGGTACACTGCCAATAAGGAAATGCTAACACCAGGATTAAATACGCTGCCACCATCTGCCTTTGACCATTGAAACTATATCAAGCAACGAGGCAAGAAACATTGCTTGACTTGGAGAGTACTTTCTAGGACTGTCATTAATTATGAAAACGGTTGTCAGCCACTATATCCAAAAGGCTAAGAGGATTCAACAATTGACACAGACGGGAAATTTAAAAAATGAGTTTATTGAGACCAAAATTATGTCAATCACCACTTATAATCCTACTCTAACCCTGGCAAAAAGTTAGGAAATTTGGACATGGAACAAAACTTTAGAGATCACACACATTACCTTAAGACCTGTCTCTCCCTGGCTGAGGTGTTCTTCACACAGCCTCTCTGGACCCCGGTGTCCGGCACTCTGAGTCCCTAAGTCCCTAAAGGACCTCTATATACAACCCCCACAGGGGGAGGGGGAGATCTGCTGTTGCTACCCACCAAGAGTGTACAAACACTCAAGAAATATTTCAAAAAGCTTGTTTGACATTCACCATACACTCTTCAAGAGAGGAGTTATTAATTACATGTGACTGACCTCTGACCTGGCCAAAAGGGGGAGATCCAGGGATGTTTACACATAAGAATCTGGAGTCTAATTCCCTTGCATGAAATATTACATACTTGAAACTATGCTGACTAAGACTAACCCAGGAATTTTTTTAATATACAAGATGAACCGGAGGTCATGTGGGCTGACCTCTTGAAGAAGGCTTCCCTGGGTGTGAACTCTAAAGGGGGGGGGGGGGGGTCCTGGGTGTTACAGTGACCGGCCCCCCTCTTGTGGGGTTAGGGTGACCGGCCCCCCTCTTGTGGGGTTAGGGGGACCGGCCCCCCCTCTTGTGGGGTTAGGGGGACCGGCCCCCCCCCTCTTGTGGGGTTAGGGGGACCGGCCCCCCCTCTTGTGGGGTTAGGGGGACCGGCCCCCCCTCTTGTGGGGTTAGAGGGACCGGCCCCCCTCTTGTGGGGTTAGGGGGACCGGCCCCCCCTCTTGTGGGGTTAGGGGGACCGGCCCCCCCCTCTTGTGGGGTTAGGGGGACCGGCCCCCCCTCTTGTGGGGTTAGGGGGACCGGCCCCCCTCTTGTGGGGTTAGGGGGACCGGCCCCCCTCTTGTGGGGTTAGGGGGACCGGCCCCCTCTTGTGGTTATATTGTAACACTGTAAAAGTGTTTGGTTTAGGTTAATACATACATAGAGTACATGAGTCACAGACAAGGATCGGAGAGGCGCCAGTTGTCTGCCTGAGATCTCACACCTCTAACCGTTAATGACCCCAAGTGACCTGAGGTCAGATCATGATAATTTCACCTTGCTTCCGCTAAGCGTATAATTGGAGCCGGGTAGCCTTCAAACATGCCGACGTTTAAGGAGTGGCTTGGTAGTGCCGGAGGCTATCTACTTGTGGGCGGAGTTAGCTACTAGGTTCCCCAATATAAACTCGGAGAGCTATCCAGCAAAAAGCATTAACGAGACAGAACAGCACACGAGCCAGCAGAGAGAGAAGACAGCCCTACCAGGGAGGCTGTCGGCTGGCAGGGGCGAGACAGTCTCTGTCAACTACAGACCCCCCCCCCTCTCTATTCAACTTAGACTCAGTCCTCGGTGAGTGAACATTAAGGTGACTTGGTCGTGTTTACAAGTGTTGTGTGATGATCAGGGGCAGTCAAGTTGTAGGGTTCTCAGATTCTTGGATGATGACTCACTTTAAATATTAAACTGGAACATTTTAATTGAATTGCTAAATTATGATACTTCATGGGAAATATAATTATGAATTTATTATTTAAATTGTGTTTAACTTTGTTCCCTAGAGCTTTGAGTTGAGGATTTGAGAAAGCCTCTGTGGTTACTGGGTTCATGATATTAATGAGTACATGTTTGGAGTTGATACATGGTACAGAGGGAACATACTAATAATGAACTCATGGTAACATCTTTTGAGAATTTTGTGATACAGGCAAGTTCCATTCCTTGTCTTGTATGTAATGATCATGAATGGATGGTGGCAGCATTTCGTCTTCTACTATCTACTTTCTACGTCTACTATCTACTCTTCTACTTCTACTATCTACTCTCCTACTACTACCTATCTATTCCTCTCCCTCCACCCCTCTCTGAACTCTCACTTTCAACTAATGACCCTCCTCGCTCCTCCCACCTCTCTGCCTCTCACCCCAAACCCTCACTAATTACTTCACTATTCATTTCTTTCCTTTCGTTTTCTCTTATACGTTTGAGGCAATGATTATGTATTCTAGAGTTCTCTCTAGAGTTTCGGGTAACTGATCAAGTGACGGCGCCTTGTAGTCTTAGCACCTAGGTAGTCAAATACCTAGGTTACAAGGTGTTGAACGAGAGAGGCTGCCTTAGGAACTCTGGAGGTGCTCTAGAATAGTTAGCTAACTGGGGACGGGATAACGGACTAGAGAGAGCTGTTTCCCCCGGCCTCGTTAGTTAACTGGGGGGTGGAATAATGGACAAGATAGAGCTATTTCCCCCACCCCCCGTTACAATATATATATATATATATATATATATATATATATATATATATATATATATATATATATATATATATATATATATATATATATATATATATATAATTCTGTTGTGAGGTTCATGTCCTACCTCAAAATGTGGCCACTACTGCAGCTCTTGTGCTTCTTGGTCGACCTACGCGCAAAAGTTTCCAGCCTGTAATTAGACATTCGGTCCAAGGTTTTCCTTAGTGTGTGTTGAGCCGTGACTCAGTATGCTGTAGTAGGTGCTTCTCTGCACACACACACACACGAGTGCTCCTAACATGATCCACCATATTTATCGCGCTCCTTCAGTCTTTAAAAACATTTTCACATGAGCATTGATCAGAATTCACCGCGATTCATGTAAGCATTGAAATGCTTCCACAATCACCCTAACAGATACAATCCTCCCCCCTTTAGACCTAGTGTCTTATGTATGACCCTCTGTCCTGCGTGACAGTGAATACCAGCATTATCCTCACTTTAATAAGACTATCAAAATCCTCAGATTAGGTAAAATTGTAGTTAATTTTGTAAATAATGATGTTAATAATAACAACACTAGTATACACTAGTGTACTAGTATACACTAGTATGCACTTAACACTAGTATACACCCACGTTAGAGGAGGGAGTCTGCTCTTCCACACAGCCAAAACCACAAACAGTGGGCCGCTACCCGACCAGGGAGCCGGTCGGCCGAGCGGACAGCACGCTGGACTTGTGATCCTGTGGTCCCGGGTTCGATCCCAGGCGCCGGCGAGAAACAATGGGCAGAGTTTCTTTCCCCCTATGCCCCTGTTACCTAGCAGTAAAATAGGTACCTGGGTGTTAGTCAGCTGTCACGGGCTGCTTCCTGGGGGGTGGAGGCCTGGTCGAGGACCGGGCCGCGGGGACACTAAAAAGCCCCGAAATCATCTCAAGATAACCTCAAGATAACCACTTGTCAACCCCACTTTACACTTTGGCAACATTCTAAATGTTTCCACCTCACACATCTGCTCCCATTCTCTTTACTCAGCCTCCAACCCATCACTCCCGTCAACCCCATCCTCTCTCCCCTTCTACCCTTCCTGCCGCCCCTTCCTGCTGGCAGGATATAGAGACGTTTCTTGAGGTTATCTTGAGATGTTTTCGGGGCTTTAGTGTCTCCGCGGCCCGGTCCTCGACCAGGCCTCCACCCCCAGGAAGCAGCCCGTGACAGCTGACTAACTCCCAGGTACCTATTTACTGCTAGGTAACAGGGGCATTCAGGGTGAAAGAAACTTTGCCCATTTGTTTCTGCCTCGTGCGGGAATCGAACCCGCGCCACAGAATTACGAGTCCTGCGCGCTATCCACCAGGCTACGAGGCCCCCATTTGTTACAGGTTCCGGCAACACACCAACAAACAAGGATGACGGTAGTGTTGGCACCTCTCATCACGACACCGGCCACCCTGCCACCCTGCCAACCTGCTGACACTGTCAGCGAGGAGCAGCTCCTCCCTGGCCCCCCCTCCCCCCCCCGGGTGTACACGGGAGACGGAGTAGAGATCAGGTGAGAGAAGAGGGGGAGAGGTGAGAGAAGAGGGGGAGAGGTGAGAGAAGAGGGGGAGAGGTAAGTTGTCGGTGTTTACGATTCAGCTACTCGGAACAAAAAGTTGCAAGTAGCACGGGCTATGGTGAGCCCGTAACTTGCCTGGCACAGGAGCGGTGCTGTCACTGTCACCCGGAGAGGTAAGAGAAGAGGGAGGGGAGAGGTAAGAGAAGAGGGGAAGGGGAGAGGTAAGAGAAGAGGGGAAGGGGAGAGGTAAGAGAAGAGGGGAAGGGGAGAGGTAAGAGAAGAGGGGAGGGGAGAGGTAAGAGAAGAGGGGAAGGGAGAGGTAAGAGAAGAGGGGAAGGGGAGAGGTAAGAGAAGAGGGGAGGGGAGAGGTAAGAGAAGAGGGGAAGGGAGAGGTAAGAGAAGAGGGGAAGGGAGAGGTAAGAGAAGAGGGGAGGGGAGAGGTAAGAGAAGAGGGGAGGGGAGAGGTAAGAGAAGAGGGGAAGGGGAGAGGTAAGAGAAGAGGGGAAGGGGAGAGGTAAGAGAAGAGGGGAAGGGGAGAGGTAAGAGAAGAGGGGAAGGGAGAGGTAAGAGAAGAGGGGAGGGGAGAGGTAAGAGAAGAGGGGAGGGGAGAGGTAAGAGAAGAGGGGAAGGGGAGAGGTAAGAGAAGAGGGGAAGGGGAGAGGTAAGAGAAGAGGGGAAGGGAGAGGTAAGAGAAGAGGGGAGGGGAGAGGTAAGAGAAGAGGGGAAGGGGAGAGGTAAGAGAAGAGGGGAAGGGGAGAGGTAAGAGAAGAGGGGAGGGGAGAGGTAAGAGAAGAGGGGAGGGGAGAGGTAAGAGAAGAGGGGAAGGGAGAGGTAAGAGAAGAGGGGAGGGGAGAGGTAAGAGAAGAGGGGAGGGGAGAGGTAAGAGAAGAGGGGAAGGGAGAGGTAAGAGAAAAGGGGAGAGGTAAGAGAAGAGGGGAAGGGAGAGGTAAGAGGGGATAAGTAAGAGAAGAGGGGAAGGGAGAGGTAAGAGAAGAGGGGAAGGGAGAGGTAAGAGAAGAGGGGAAGGGAGAGGTAAGAGAAGAGGGGAAGGGGAGAGGTAAGAGGGGATAAGTAAGAGAAGAGGGGAAGGGAGAGGTAAGAGAAGAGGGGAAGGGAGAGGTAAGAGAAGAGGGGAGGGGAGAGGTAAGAGAAGAGGGGAGGGGAGAGGTAAGAGAAGAGGGGAAGGGAGAGGTAAGAGGGGATAAGTAAGAGAAGAGGGGAAGGGAGAGGTAAGAGAAGAGGGGAAGGGAGAGGTAAGAGAAGAGGGGAAGGGAGAGGTAAGAGAAGAGGGGAAGGGAGAGGTAAGAGAAGAGGGGAGGGGAGAGGTAAGAGGGGATAAGTAAGAGAAGGGGTCAGTATGCCGTGCCTGTATGCCCCAGTCCACAATGTGTGTGACAGAGGTCTCATTGACCTAACCTTCTTAGTATATTAAGATAAGCATCTTATTGCTTCTTAATTACAATTAGTACTTAACTTATACCTATATTGATATTACAGTTTTATAAAAATAATAAAACAAAACCAAAATATTTAAATAAATTGTAAAGTAACTCAGGATATTGACAAATATTGTATAAAATCTCTATTGTATAATAAAACTGAAAAAGAAATTCCTAATATTTAAACTGGTGTTTAGCAAATCTGTAGGAAGAGTTTGAACCTTAAAAACAAAATATAACTTGGCATATACCACATATGTACTTATTAATCAGCCTAATAGTGACTATAAGCACTAAGTCATATATGTACTGTCTTATGCGAGAGCGGGTTGCTCATTCATACACCACGTGTCATGTATCACCAAAATCGACCGCGTCATCCTAAATTCCACACACAACACCCATGTACTCTACCTCCTGTATTTAATATCTGAAATAGATACTTTTATTTTATTCACTGTATTAAACCAGAATTATGTTCCAGGTTTAACCCGCACGTGTGCCAGCGCGCGAGTGTGTACATATATTACATGCATATATTACATATATATTAGACATATATTAGACATACTGTTAACACTATGGGCCAGAGAACAGACACTTCTACGCCCCATCCTGTTTCATGTCAACGACTTGACACATGAAATTGGCTCCATGACGTCAAGCCCAGGCACTAGGGGTAGACGGTAGGGCGACGGTCTCGCTTCATGCAGGTCGGCGTTCAATCCCCGACCGTCCACAAGTGGTTGGGCACCATTCCTTTCCCCCGTCCCATCCCAAATCCTTATCCTGACCCCCTTCCAAGTGCGTCGTAATGGCCTAGCGCTCCCTCCTGATAATTGCCTCTCTCCATCACATCAAAGTTTGCAGACGACACAAAACTAATGAGAAGAGTCGCGTCAGAGAATGGTTGTGACACTAGAGAAATGGTGGAAACAATTATTGATGGAATTTAGCCCAGTCAAATGCAAAGTTATGAGGACTGGAGTTGCCTTGAGATTTCGGGACTTAGCGTCCCCGCGGCCCGGTCGTCGGCCAGGCCTCCTGGTTGCTGGACTGATCAACCAGGCTGTTGGACGCGGCTGCTTGCAGCCGGCTGTATAAGTCACAGCCTGGTTGATCAGGTATCCTTTGGAGGTGTTTATCAAGTTCTCTCTTGAGCACTGTGAGGGGTCAGCCAGTTATGTCCCATATGTGTAGTGGAAGCGTGTTGAACAGTCTCGGGCCTCTGATGTTGATAGTTCTCTCTTGAACACTGTGAGGGGTCGGCCAGTTATGTCCCTTATGTGTAGTGGAAGCGTGTTGAACAGTCTCGGGCCTCTGATGTTGATAGTTCTCTCTTGAACACTGTGAGGGGTCAGCCAGTTATGTCCCTTATGTGTAGTGGAAGCGTGTTGAACAGTCTCGGGCCTCTGATGTTGATAGTTCTCTCTTGAACACTGTGAGGGGTCAGCCAGTTATGTCCCTTATGTGTAGTGGAAGCGTGTTGAACAGTCTCGGGCCTCTGATGTTGATAGTTCTCTCTTGAACACTGTGAGGGGTCGGCAGTTATGTCCCTTATGTGTAGTGGAAGCGTGTTGAACAGTCTCGGGCCTCTGATGTTGATAGTTCTCTCTTGAACACTGTGAGGGGTCAGCCAGTTATGTCCCTTATGTGTAGTGGAAGCGTGTTGAACAGTCTCGGGCCTCTGATGTTGATAGTTCTCTCTTGAACACTGTGAGGGGTCGGCCAGTTATGTCCCTTATGTGTAGTGGAAGCGTGTTGAACAGTCTCGGGCCTCTGATGTTGATAGTTCTCTCTCAGAGTACCTGTTGCACCTCTGCTCTTCAACGGGGGTATTCTGCACATCCTGCCATGCCTTCTGGTCTCATGTGATGTTATTTCTGTGTGCAGGTTTGGGACCAGCCCCTCTAATATTTTCCACGTGTAAATTATTATGTATCTCTCCCGCCTGCGCTCAAGAGAATACAGATTTAGGTATTTTAGTCGGTCCCAGTAGTTTAGATGTTTTACTGAGTGGATTCTAGCAGTAAAGGATCTCTGCACGCTCTCCAGGTCAGCAATTTCTCCAGCTTTGAAAGGTGCTGTCATTGTGCAGCAGTACTCCACTCTAGAGAGCACTAGCGTCTTGAAGAGTATCATCATCGGTATAGCATCTCTAGTGTGAATGGTTCTTGTTATCCAACCTTTCACACTAGAGATGCTATACCGATGATGATACTCTTCAAGAGGCTAGTGCTCTCTAGAGTGGAGTACTGCTGCACAATGACAGCACCTTTCAAAGCTGGAGAAATTGCTGACCTGAGAGCGTGCAGAGATCCTTTACTGCTAGAATTCTACCGCAATGTCTCCTGATATCTTTTTGCCAGGCTTGAGAGAGGACGGAGACGGAGTTTTCAAAGGGAAAGCGCCAAGCCATTACGACTATATAGCACTGGGAAGGGGTCAGGATAAGGATTTGGGATGGGACGGGGGGAAGGAATGGTGCCCAACCACTTGGACGGTCGGGGATTGAACGCTGACCTGCATGAAGCGAGACCATCGCTCTACCGTCCAGCCCAAGTGGTTGGGTAGAAAGAGTAGTAGTACCCAGTGGCTTGTTCGTACCACATCGCAGTGGATCTTCCTTCCGCTACTTTGGCGACTCCTGATAGCTGGGAGTATTATCTTCTTGATTTGCTCCTTAATCTATAAAAAGCTTTGATGTATTTTAACCCGTACAACAGTTAAAGCAGTGACAGTGTTTGCTAGCGAGTCTGCCTTTTAATCACCAACTATGTCAATGTGATTTGATATCCAATTTAGGGTTATCTTGAGGTTATCTTGAGATGATTTCGGGGCTTTAGTGTCCCCGCGGCCCGGTCCTCGACCAGGCCTCCACCCCCCAGGAAGCAGCCCGTGACAGCTGACTGACACCCAGGTACCTATTTTGCTGCTAGGTAACAGGAGCATAGGGTGAAAGAAACTCTGCCCATTGTTTCTCGCCGGCGCCTGGGATCGACCCCGGGACCACAGGATCACAAGTCCAGCGTGCTGTCCGCTCGGCCGACCGACTCCCTAAGTTGCTCCCTAAAGGGTGATTGCCAGCCCTAGATTATGTTTTTTTCTGATAATTCGTTGTTGTTTTAGATTCAGGTACTCTGAACAAAACAATCCAAGAAGCACCGTCTATGGTGAGCCCGGAGTGGAGTTATCTGGCACAGGAGCGGGGCTGTAACTGAGGAATGATGATTATTGATTGATTTATGAAGATTGAGCCAGCCAAGAGATGGCAAGGGCATGAATAGCCCGTAAAAAAATGAATATTTACTATCGCTGGCTTATATAATCGGTTCACACCTGACCTGATCACCCTCTAGTAGGTTAGGAAGTAGTATTAAATAATTAGGGAAGATGTATGAGTTTGTCATAAGTGGACTAAGTAGAACTAACAAAATCCTCTCATTATCTGCACATAAGCTACCGAGAACTTGGAGCAAGTATAGTATTGACATAATATACTTGCTAGAAGTAAGGCACTACGGGCTCACCATAGCCCGTGCTACTTGGAACTTTTTGTTCCAGGTAGCGAATCTTTAACAACAACAACATGATGCTACAAGTACGAAAGTTTCTTGACGTTGGCAGACCTTAGGATGGGCTTGTCGCTTAGAACGGCCTGTAGGCCTACAGATCCTGTAGGCCTGCGGAGCCTGAGGGAGCCGGTCGGCCGAGTGGACAGCACTCTGGACTTGTGATCCTGTGGTCCCGGGGTAGATCCCGGCCGCCGGCGAGAAACAATGGGCAGAGTTTCATTCATCCTATGCCCCTGTTACCTAGCAGTAAAATAGGTACCTGGGTGTTAGTCAGCTGTCACGGGCTGCTTCCTGGGGTGGAGGCCTGGTCGAGGACCGGGCCGCGGAGACACTAAAAGCCCCGAAATCATCTCAAGATAACCTCAAGAAGGAGAAGTCTGGTGCAATACTCAGGGAAGAGCATCGAGTAAGCCGCTACAGGAAGATACGGTAGAATCACGAATGCTTGTATTTTAATTGTGAAATTTATGCACGTACATTTGTGTGTACGTCTGATACCATACTACTTGTGAAGGAGGAAATGTATATGTTTATCTCTCAGAATGTTTGGTAATATGTTTATTGTTTGTGATGTGTGTCTATGTATGTATTAACACGTTGTACTGAACGGGGTGAGAATAGCTTGAGCTACCTCATCCCTTTGTGTGTATTTTACCTCAATAAACTTATTTCAATTTAAATTGTGAAATCACGTGTAACTAAATCAGCGGAAGACTCGGTGTCATATGCGAGTCATCGAGAGAAGTGATTGTTCACCTGGCAGTGAACATCGGTAGGAACAATTAAGTGCTAACTGCTTAGTAGCGATAACGAACCAGTTGGTGTTTTCACCATAGTGTGGGCGAGAGGTCAAGTGTGGAATAACTCGGGCAGTAGTAGTAGTTTTAGATTTGTTCACGAAATGTCCATGTAGCACAGGCTATGGCGAGCCCGTTATTGAGTTGGGTTATTCGGGATAACCTTGTTACTCTGATATTTGGGTCAAAGTTTTAAATGGAGGTGGGGTGTCCTCCTTTTTCCCCGTTTCTTTTTCGCTTGTTTTAGTGCACTGGTTTTAGTCTTGTTTTAATAACATTATCTTGGTGGCGGATGTAGGTGCAGAAAGTTCACTAGTGAGAGGCTTGCAAGAAAGAAAACACTAATTATGACTTTAGACTATCTAACGCAATTATTACAAACATTCAAATTAAAGAAATTACTTCAGATTTAGAAGAACTAAGAAATGCCCAGAGACCTGAAAGTTGCAGTATTAAAAGCTATGACAACTTTTATAATAAAAGGTATTTGTATGGTCAGCACAGTAACCGGACCAGACAATGTGGTGTAGTCATTGTGGTAATTCACCTTGGCTATAGACACATCTGGCAGGTTAGTGAGGCTGAGCCACTACCAGAATACTCAGATTGTAAACTCTGTGACAAACCTTTAATGCATTCACTAGAACACTATATTGTTGAATGTGAAATCGTAAAGGACTTTAGACCTCCTGGCCTCTTGTACCACCAACTGTGTAACTATGTCATTGACTCAGGTGTTCTGGACGACATCCTAACAATTTATCCAAAATTTGCTTGTCCATTTTAAAGAATGAAGAACAATTTTATTGATATTATTTCTAAGCTGCATCACTTATGAACCATCCCCGCCCTTGTGTGGCAGTGCACAGTAGAAAGTTTTCACATATTCATACATTAAAGCATTGATTGTAACCATGATATATACATGTGCCAGTTTAGACCTATTGTCTTGTGTATGACCCTCTGTCCTGCGTGACAGTCAATACCACCATTATCCTCACTCTAATAGAACTTAATTGAAATCCTCAGATTAGACAAAATTGTAATTAATTTTGTCAATAAAGATGTTAATAATAAATATGTGAGTCCCATTCCTCACCGGCTTTTCTAATCATTGTAGTGGCTGAGGAATGTGCATGTAATGCAGCTGCTGTCGTTGGATTAATGTTGAGTTTGATGCGCAGGGCTTCAGTAGCTTCACATTCCAGTAAGTAGTGCAATAGTGGCGCCTCTGCTTCTGTTCCACAGATATGACACTCTTTAACTATTGGGTTCATTACCTCCCAGCAGCACTTGTAACCAAGTCTGAGTCTGTGTATGGCTACTGCAATGTCTCTGGATATCTTTGTGTCAGGCTTGAAGGAGTAGTACTCAGTGGCTTGTTCCTTCCATATCGCAGTGGATCTTCCTTCCGCTACTTTGGCTCTGTGGAGACTTTTGATAGTTGGGAGTATTTTCTTCTTGATTTACTCCTTAATCTGTGATTGATGGATTGATAAAGATTAAGCCACCCAAGAGGTGGCACGGGCATGAATAACCCGTAAGCAGGCAGTTGTGTGGGTGCGTGCGTTTATAGCCCCGCCGAACAGACAACGGAAATTGTGAGAGGAGAAAAGCAACCCGTTCTCGCACTTTCTTATAGTCAATATTGACTTATTAAATACGTGCATATGTGACATACTAATTTATTGTGAATATTTTAGTTTACATATGTGACATACTAATTTAGTAAATATTTTAGTTTACCTTGAAAAGCTTCATAGAAAACACTGACCTTACCTAACCTTCTTAGTATGTTAAGATAAGCATCTTATTGCTTCGTAATTACAATTATTACTTAACCTATACCTATAATGAACAATGAACTGCTCCATTGAAGCAATGTATAATTGTCAGCGCCTTCCCGCCAAACACACCGAAACTACGACGTTGCTACAACGTTCGAACAAGTTTTAACACCTAACCAGCTATAACAACCAATATAGCAAGTTGTAACAACGTTCTAATACGTCATAAACACGTTAAGCCAAGAGGTAACGTTATTACAAGTTATAACAAGCGGAAAATAGACAGTTACGGTTTGTGTTTCCAGGGTTCTCTGTTTCGTCGTAGTAGGCGTAAGCCTAAGCAGGAGTTAGTTTTAATTTGCGGTAATGTTTTAGATTGATAAATGTTAATCTTCTTGTTTGAGGAGCTGTTCACTTGAGACAGTTAAGCAAGTCCCAGCTGTGTCTGGGTACAAGTGACAGGATGAACAACCCAGCGGGTTTTCTTCCTATTGGGGAGTGTTGTACATGCTGCTATGGCGGTGTGTCCACTCACAGGATGAGTGGCGCTGCCCAATACTGTCACTATGGCGGTGTGTCCACTCACAGGATGAGTGGCGCTGCCCAA
Organism: Procambarus clarkii; assembly: GCF_040958095.1. Lineage (NCBI taxonomy): Eukaryota > Metazoa > Arthropoda > Malacostraca > Decapoda > Cambaridae > Procambarus > Procambarus clarkii. The sequence goes on from NC_091213.1 coordinate 6,691,872, forward strand.
TACTGTCACTATGGCGGTGTGTCCACTCACAGGATGAGTGGCGCTGCCCAATACTGTCACTATGGCGGTGTGTCCACTCACAGGATGAGTGGCGCTGCCCAATACTGTCACTATGGCGGTGTGTCCACTCACAGGATGAGTGGCGCTGCCCAATACTGTCACTATGGCGGTGTGTTCACTCACAAGATGAGTGGCGCTGCCCAATACTGTCACTATGGCGGTGTGTCCACTCACAAGATGAGTGGCGCTGTCCAATACTGTCACTATGGCGGTGTGTTCACTCACAAGATGAGTGGCGCTGCCCAATACTGTCACTATGGCGGTGTGTCCACTCACAGGATGAGTGGCGCTGCCCAATACTGTCACTATGGCGGTGTGTCCACTCACAGGATGAGTGGCGCTGCCCAATACTGTCACTATGGCGGTGTGTCCACTCACAAGATGAGTGGCGCTGCCCAATACTGTCACTATGGCGGTGTGTCCACTCACAGGATGAGTGGCGCTGCCCAATACTGTCACTATGGCGGTGTGTCCACTCACAAGATGAGTGGCGCTGCCCAATACTGTCACTATGGCGGTGTGTCCACTCACAGGATGAGTGGCGCTGCCCAATACTGTCACTATGGCGGTGTGTCCACTCACAAGATGAGTGGCGCTGCCCAATACTGTCACTATGGCGGTGTGTCCACTCACAAGATGAGTGGCGCTGCCCAATACTGTCACTATGGCGGTGTGTCCACTCACAGGATGAGTGGCGCTGCCCAATACTGTCACTATGGCGGTGTGTCCACTCACAAGATGAGTGGCGCTGCCCAATACTGTCACTATGGCGGTGTGTCCACTCACAAGATGAGTGGCGCTGCCCAATACTGTCACTATGGTGGTGTGTCCACTCACAAGATGAGCGGCGCTGCCCAATACTGTCACTATGGTGGTGTGTCCACTCACAAGATGAGTGGCGCTGCCCAATACTGTCACTATGGCGGTGTGTCCACTCACAAGATGAGTGGCGCTGCCCAATACTGTCACTATGGCGGTGTGTCCACTCACAGGATGAGTGGCGCTGCCCAATACTGTCACTATGGCGGTGTGTCCACTCACAAGATGAGTGGCGCTGCCCAATACTGTCACTATGGCGGTGTGTCCACTCACAAGATGAGTGGCGCTGCCCAATACTGTCACTATGGTGGTGTGTCCACTCACAGGATGAGTGACGCTGCCCAATACTGTCACTATGGCGGTGTGTCCACTCACAAGATGAGTGGCGCTGCCCAATAAACTCGCCCCTCGGGGCAAAATTAAAAAAAAAATGTTTTAGATGTGAAGACAAACATGCGTATATAAAATGGTGGAGGTAATGCCATAGGGGTTGGTGAGGGTTGCACACAACACAAGCCCTCAATTGACTCGCCCCTCGGAGCAAAATTAAAAAATTAGTCGACTTGGGTAGCGGCGACACCACACAATGTGCAGACGTCTCCACCGTGTTGTGTAGGGAGTGAGGGAGCGCCCCAGCTCCCAGCGACTGTCGTACACACTCACCATTATTATTGTTAGAGACGGGGTGATGACCGCGATGGGAAGAGGGAAGTATAGTGAGAGGGAAGGGAGGTGGTGAGGGAGAGAGGAGTGAGGAACATGGTGAGGGAGGGAGGAGTGGGAGGGCGGGTGTGAGTCAGTGCCCCCAGCTAGTGTTGCTGGCCAGCCCGACTGACTGACTCTTGTCCACTGTACTGCTAACACCTTCACCATCACTCTCATCATCCTTACTGCCACCACTCTCACCATCCTTACCACCACCACTCTCACCATCCTTACTGCCACCACCACTCTCACCATACTTACCACCACCACTCTCACCATCCTTACTGCCACCACCACTCTCACCATCCTTACTGCCACCACCACTCTCACCATCCTTACTGCCACCACCACTCTCACCATCCTTACTACCACCACCACTCTCACCATCCTTACTACCACCACCACTCTCACCATCCTTACTACCACCACCACTCTCACCATCCTTACTGCCACCACCACTCTCACCATCCTTACTGCCACCACCACTCTCACCATCCTTACTGCCACTCTCACCATCCTTACTACCACCACCACTCTCACCATCCTTACTGCCACTCTCACCATCCTTACTACCACCACCACCACTCTCACCATCCTTACTACCACCACCACTCTCACCATCCTTACTGCCACCACCACTCTCACCATCCTTACTACCACCACCACTCTCACCATCCTTACTACCACCACCACCACTCTCACCATCCTTACTACCACCACCACTCTCACCATCCTTACTACCACTCTCACCATCCTTACTGCCACTCTCACCATCCTTACTGCCACTCTCACCATCCTTACTGCCACTCTCACCATCCTTACTACCACCACCACCACTCTCACCATCCTTACTACCACCACCACCACTCTCACCATCCTTACTACCACCACCACTCTCACCATCCTTACTACCACCACCACCACTCTCACCATCCTTACTACCACCACCACCACTCTCACCATCCTTACTGCCACTCTCACCATCCTTACTACCACCACCACTCTCACCATCCTTACTGCCACTCTCACCATCCTTACTTCCACCACCACCACTCTCACCATCCTTACTACCACCACCACCACTCTCACCATCCTTACTACCACCACCACTCTCACCATCCTTACTGCCACCACCACTCTCACCATCCTTACTACCACCACCACTCTCACCATCCTTACTACCACTCACCATCCTTACTGCCACTCTCACCATCCTTACTGCCACTCTCACCATTCTTACTGCCACTCTCACCATCCTTACTGCCACTCTCACCATCCTTACTGCCACTCTCACCATCCTTACTACCACCACCACCACTCTCACCATCCTTACCACCACCACTCTCACCATCCTTACTACCACTCTCACCATCCTTACCACCACCACTCTCACCATCCTTACTACCACCACCACTTTCACCATCCTTACTGCCACCACCACTCTCACTATCCTTACTGCCACCACCACTCTCACCATCCTTACTACTATCACCATTCACCATCCTTACTACTATCACCATTCACCATCCTTACTACTATCACCATTCACCATCCTGACCCAGCAGTCACAATGACCAGCCTGGATCTTACCTAGAGAGGGTCTCAAGAGTTCTTGACTTGTGAGAGTTTGGTCCACCAGGCTGTTGCTTGGAGCGGCCCGCAGGCCCACGTACCCACCACAACCCGGGATTTGTACTTCTATTCACGTAAATCTGTGTATCTATGTATTTACGTATGTAGGTTAGCTTAGCATTTTAAAAGCACCGAATCACCTTCTGTGGTCGAGTGTTCAATAAGCCCTTGAACTATATGTTTAACACTTCTCTAACCCTGTCCATGGAGGACAGAAGAAAATGTATATATGCTGGTTAGCATTGTAAATGTCTGGCCACGTCTGTGGTAGAAAGTAATAAAAAAAAAAAATCACTTTTACACCTGCTATGTTGCACTACACAAGCTGGTCGATCACCTTGACGTGACCCTCAATAGCTCTCGCGAAATTTGCAACATTCGCTCAGTCTCTATACTGATGTACAATTAAAACCCCATATTTCTCAACACAGTGGTGGCGCGTTTTCTTCAGACACCCCTCCCCCTCACACTTCCCGTTTTTTGTTCGGTGAGGCGAAAAACATTATTAGAATCGTAACTTGCCATTGTAAAAGCCGATACTGGCTTTTCTCAACCCGTTCTCGCACTTTCTTAAAGTCAATATTGACTTATTAAATAAGTGCATATGTGACATACTAATTTATTGTGAATATTTTAGTTTACCTTGAAAAGCTTCATAGAAAACACCGACCTTACCTAACCTTCTTAGTATGTTAAGATAAGCATCTTATTGCTTCGTAGTTACAATTATTACTTAACCTACTATAGGTATAGGTTAAGTAATAATTGTAATTACGAAGCAATAAGATGCTTATCTTAACATACTAAGAAGGTTAGGTAAGGTCAGAGTTTTCTATGAAGCTTTTCAAGGTAAACTAAAATATTCACAATAAATTAGTATCCAGTCCACTCTAATTTTGTATAACTATTATGTATCTCACTCTCACCTACACCGCAGAGATTACATATATAAAACATTTAAGCGGTCTCAATAATGTAGATGTGTTATTGAGTAAGGTTCTGGAGGTAAAGGATATGTGCACGTTTGCAGGTCAGCAATTTCTCCAGCTCTAATAGTTAAGTGTGCAATAATATTACCTCCCTAGAGAGCACTAGTGTGTTAAAAAGTATCATTGACATGGCATCTCGCTTGAAAGGTTCTTGTTATCCAACCTGTAATTTTTCTTGCAGTTGTGACAGCTACTCTATTGTGTCATTTAGAGGTAAGGTCTTTCGACATTATTATTTCCAAATCTTTTATATTGCTCTTTATTTCAATAGTGATGTTTGAGTACTTTTTAAATGTGGTTTCTGTTTTGATGTTTTCCGCTCACAGCACAATAGCTGGAACTTAATTACATTAAACACCTTTTTATTTTCTGTGATGCATTGAAAGACCTGAATGACATCAGATTGGAGGTTTGCTGTGTTCTCTATAGTGTCTAATCTCATAACAATTCTAGCGCTATCTACAAAGGATGATATGATGCTACAGCTTTCTTCATAACTCTTCACAAGGGGGGTTCTAATTCCTGGGGTTGGCTGGTGGCCTTCTCCTTTCTCTTGGAAGTGAATTCGTGTCTATTGTATAGTGTGGCGACCAAAACTGAGCTGTATAATCTAAATGGGGCCTAACAAGGACAAGATAAAGCTGGAGCAGAAGATAAGATCTCTCTCATCTACAAAATGATCCCAAATATCTCATTTGCTTTATTTCAAACTTTTATATATTGAATGTTTGGCTTAAGATTAACAATAATGAACATTACTACAACTGTTTATTGTTCAAATTTTGCAGCTTCAGCGGTGTTCAGTTGATGTAGTAATCTTTTATCTCCACTTGTGTACTGGTGTGTATGTCCGGTATATATCCACTCATTAAATCCAAGCTCAGCTGTTCACATTTCAACAAACACAAATGCCCCCTTACCCCACCCCACACCCCCCCCCCACACACACACACACCTACACACAAACACCAGACTAGTACCCGGGCTGAGAGGTAAGACCTACAAGGAGAGACTTAATTAGTGTTTTTCCTGCCCGAAACGCTTTGCGTAATAGTGGCTTTAGGCATTGTATGTACTAGCTCTATCTATAAATACATCAACTTTTGTATCTTACCTTGTATGTATGTACCTTACCTGAATAACAGTTTATTTATTTATTTAATTAAGGGATACAAATGGCTTGAGTGAACACGTTTTTGTTTGTGAATCCGGATCCTGGCTTCTCCGGTAATGTTATACGCTATAGGAGCTCAGCCTATTACCGTGATACATTTTTAACATTGAAACCAGACCAAAGGCGAGTACCTCTGCTAGTATAAGAGAAATCATCAATTTAAGACACATTCGTTACGGTTTTCAATTGACCGTTTTTTATATTAAAAGCTGGTAATATGACAGTAAGTAATGTAATAAGTAATAACAAAGTTATTACTTATTACATAAGTTAGAACAAATAAGTAATAAGTTAGAACAATAAGTTCTAAGTAATAAGTTATAATAATAACTTATAAGTTAGTAACAAAGTTACTAACTATAAGTTAGTAACTAACTCTTCTCTCCAACAATAAGCGCCTTACAAATCATGTACAAAACTCGCATCTTGGCAGAAAAAATTGTGTAAAGCGGCGCCTTTGTTGTATGATATACACTGTACAATACGACCAGCCATCTCTGACATTAAATAAAACAAACGACTTTTCACGCCTTGATACAATCTATTCCTGCCAGTGCACATCACTGGTGCCGGGCACTGTAGCCGAGTGCCAGGGATCAGTGCCTCCAATACCGAGATCACTGCACCTAAGCACCTTAATCTCTTTCTTTGCTCGTAGCCTCACTCTTTGTTTAAAGAAAGTGATGCATGGAGGTGAGAAATACAGAGGGCGGTCAGCGACAAACATCACAGGAAAACACACACAGTTACAGCCCCGCTCCTGTGCCAGGTAAGTCCACTACGGGCTCACCATAGCCCGTGCTACTTGCCCCGCTCCTGTGCCAGGTAAGTCCACTACGGGCTCACCATAGCCCGTGCTACTTGCCCCGCTCCTGTGCCAGGTAAGGTCCACTACGGGCTCACCATAACCCGTGCTACTTGCCCCGCTCCTGTGCCAGGTAAGTCCACTACGGGCTCACCATAGCCCGTGCTACTTGCCCCGCTCCTGTGCCAGGTAAGTCCACTACGGGCTCACCATAGCCCGTGCTACTTGCCCCGCTCCTGTGCCAGGCAAGTCCACTACGGGCTCACCATAGCCCGTGCTACTTGCCCCGCTCCTGTGCCAGGCAAGTCCACTACGGGCTCACCATAACCCGTGCTACTTGCCCCGCTCCTGTGCCAGGCAAGTCCACTACAGGCTCACCATAGGCCGTGCTACTTGCCCCGCTCCTGTGCCAGGTAAGTCCACTACAGGCTCACCATAGGCCGTGCTACTTGCCCCGCTCCTGTGCCAGGTAAGTCCACTACGGGCTCACCATAGCCCGTGCTACTTGCCCCGCTCCTGTGCCAGGTAATTTATAGGGCGTGCAAACACGCGCACGAAGAGGCGTGCGAGCACAAACGCACGCACACATACACTCACGAACAAAGGGAATTAAAAAACGAGTTACGAGGAATAAGATTGATACAGAGTAAGGCAGTGAGGTATATGTTGTAGGGAGGAGGGGGGGGGGTTAGGAGTCGAGGGTTATCTTGAGGTTATCTTGAGACGATTTCGGGGCTTTTTTAGTGTCCCCGCGGCCCGGTCCTCGACCAGGCCTCCACCCCCAGGAAGCAGCCCGTGACAGCTGACTAACACCCAGGTACCTATTTTACTGCTAGGTAACAGGGGCATAGGGTGAAAGAAACTCTGCCCATTGTTTCTCGCCGGCGCCTGGGATCGAACCGGGATCAAGTCCAGCGTGCTGTCCGCTCGGCCGACCGGCTTTCCCGGGGCAGAGAAGGGTGGTTCCGGGAATGGTTGTTCATCACAGAGTTCACCTGCACGTGTTCTCCAACACGTTCAGGTCGCTGTGTAGTCGAGTCCTTGGAAGCCTCCTGTTAACCAGCCAAACACAACGAAACTAGAACGTTTCTGCAACGTTCGAACAGCTTGTAACCTGGTTGATGGGGTTCTGGGAGTTCTACTCCCCAAGCCCGGCTCGAGGCCAGGCTTGACTTGTGAGAGTTTGGTCCACCAGGCTGTTGGTTGATACCTGGTTGATGGGGTTCTGGGAGTTCTACTCCCCAAGCCCGGCCCGAGGCCAGGCTTGACTTGTGAGAGTTTGGTCCACCAGGCTGTTGGTTGATACCTGGTTGATGGGGTTCTGGGAGTTCTTCTACTCCCCAAGCCCGGCCCGAGGCCAGGCTTGACTTGTGAGAGTTTGGTCCACCAGGCTGTTGGTTGATACCTGGTTGATGGGGTTCTGGGAGTTCTTCTACTCCCCAAGCGCGGCCCGAGGCCAGGCTTGACTTGTGAGAGTTTGGTCCACCAGGCTGTTGGTTGATACCTGGTTGATGGGGTTCTGGGAGTTCTTCTACTCCCCAAGCCCGGCCCGAGGCCAGGCTTGACTTGTGAGAGTTTGGTCCACCAGGCTGTTGGTTGATACCTGGTTGATGGGGTTCTGGGAGTTCTTCTACTCCCCAAGCCCGGCCCGAGGCCAGGCTTGACTTGTGAGAGTTTGGTCCACCAGGCTGTTGGTTGATACCTGGTTGATGGGGTTCTGGGAGTTCTTCTACTCCCCAAGCCCGGCCCGAGGCCAGGCTTGACTTGTGAGAGTTTGGTCCACCAGGCTGTTGGTTGATACCTGGTTGATGGGGTTCTGGGAGTTCTTCTACTCCCCAAGCCCGGCCCGAGGCCAGGCTTGACTTGTGAGAGTTTGGTCCACCAGGCTGTTGGTTGATACCTGGTTGATGGGGTTCTGGGAGTTGTTCTACTCCCCAAGCCCGGCCCGAGGCCAGGCTTGACTTGTGAGAGTTTGGTCCACCAGGCTGTTGCTTGGAGCGGCCCGCAGGCCCACATACCCACCACAGCCCGGCTGATCCGGCACTCCTTGTAGGAAACTATCTAGTTTCCTCTTGAAGATGTCCACGGTTGTTGTGGCAATATTTCTTATAGTAGCTGGGAGGACGTTGAACAACCGCGGACCTCTGATTCTCTGATTGTGCTAGATGTAACATCTAGCAAGTTGTAACAACTTTCTGACACGTCATAAAACATAATAAGATGTAACAACTTTTGTAACAGGTTGTAACAAGGTAACATTAGTCGGGACCGTTACGGTGTGTGATTGCAGGGAATACTTTACAAGTTAGAGCTTAACTGCTTCCATTAACACTTCAATTTCCACAGGAAGTTTCGTCCTCGTTTCCTTAATGACAGGTTTAATTATACTTGGTGAGATTACATTAAAACACACAGCGACCATTTCCTTGTTCTTCAGCGTACTCAACACTTTCTTACACACAGTAATAAATTTAATGTAGTTTCCCCGCTTATCCTCGTCCTGCTATTTCTCCTTTACCACATTTTCTTACCATTCAAATTTGTACTTTTATTTTCACTTGCTTTAATAATTTGATCTATATGTTTAGCTTGCAGTCCTTACCCGCTGCTGCTATTCCTCCTCCTCGCTCTCCCAGCTCCTGTCTAATGTATACTGGTGTCTTGGCATTTCCTCAATCAACTTCATGCAGGTCGGAGTTCAATCCCCGACCGTCCAAGTGTTTGGATACCATTCCTTCCCCCCCCCCCGTCCCATCCCAAATCCTTATCCTGATCCCTTCGCAGTGCTATATATAGTCGTAATGGCTTGGCGCTTTCTCCTGATAGTCCACTTACCCTGCCTTAATCATCTCTTGAATGTTTTCGATGGATTTTTTTCATGAAAATCAGCGCTCGTATTCTGCTCTGGTGTTTATGAGAAGCCGGTTCCCAGAGTTGATCTACCGGGGAGCCGGTCGGCCGAGCAGACAGCACGCGGGACTTGTGATACTGTGGTCCTGGGTTCGATCCCAGGCGTCGGCGAGAAACAATAGGCAGAGTTTCTTTCACCCTATGCCCCTGTTACCTAGCAGTAAAATAGGTACCTGGGTGTTAGTCAGCTGTCACGGGCTGCTTCCTGGGGGTGGAGGCCTGGTCGAGGTCCGGGCCGCGGGGACACTAAAGCCCCGAAATCATCAAGATAAACTCAAGATAAGATACTACCCAAGCCCCACCTGGGGCCAGGCTGGCCTTGTGACACTTGATCTAAAAGGCTGTTGCTTCCAGCGACACGCTGGGAGACATATCCATTATAACGCGGTTGGTTCGCCATTTCCTGCAGGAACTTCTCTAATTATCTTCTGAACACTTTTGTTGGAGAAATATTTTTTATATTGGTTGTGATGATAGTGAAGAGCCGTGGGCCTGTAATTACCTAAGTGCAATTACCTAAGTGTAGTTACAGGATGAGAGCTACGCTCGTGGTGTCCCGTCTTCCCAGCACTCTTTGTCATATAACGCTTTGAAACTACTGACGGTCTTGGCCTCCACCACCTTCTCACCTAACTTGTTCCAACCGTCTACCACTCTATTTGCGAAGGTGAATTTTCTTATATTTCTTTGGAATCTGTGTTTAGCTAGTTTAAATCTATGACCTCTTGTTCTTAAAGTTCCAGGTCTCAGGAAATCTTCCCTATCGATTTTATCAATTCCTGTTACTATTTTGTATGTAGTGATCATATCACCTCTTTTTCTTCTGTCTTCTAGTTTTCGCATATTTAATGCCTCTAACCTCTCCTCGTAGCTCTTGCCCTTCAGCTCTGGGAGCCACTTAGTAGCATGTCTTTGCACCTTTTCCAGTTTGTTGATGTGCTTAAGATATGGGCACCACACAACCGCTGTGGTGCCACACAACCACTATCATCACAACCGCTGTGATGATAGTGAAGAGCCGTGGGTGTTGCACGTGGACTTCTATTGATCAGGAGTAAGTCAACAGCCGGCCAGGTGTTGACCTGGCCGGGTGAGAGGCGAGAACACAACAAATGCTGTTATTAAAAGATTCGTCCATTTTGCACCCGCAAGATAACGTAAGATTTTCAGAGTTGACGAATGTTAATAATCTTGTTTGAGCGTTCACTTGAGACAGTTAAGCAAGTCCCAGCTGTGTCTGGGTACAAGTGACAGGATGAACAACCCAGCGGGTTTTCTTCCTATTGGGGAGTGTTGTACATGCTGCTATGGCGGTGTGTCCACTCACAAGATGAGTGGCGCTGCCCAATACTGTCACTATGGCGGTGTGTCCACTCACAGGATGAGTGGCGCTGCCCAATACTGTCACTATGGCGGTGTGTCCACTCACAGGATGAGTGACGCTGCCCAATACTGTCACTATGGCGGTGTGTCCACTCACAGGATGAGTGACGCTGCCCAATACTGTCACTATGGCGGTGTGTCCACTCACAGGATGAGTGACGCTGCCCAATACTGTCACTATGGCGGTGTGTCCACTCACAGGATGAGTGACGCTGCCCAATACTGTCACTATGGCGGTGTGTCCACTCACAGGATGAGTGGCGCTGCCCAATACTGTCACTATGGCGGTGTGTCCACTCACAGGATGAGTGACGCTGCCCAATACTGTCACTATGGCGGTGTGTCCACTCACAGGATGAGTGACGCTGCCCAACAAACTCGGCCCTCGGGTAGAACAAACATAACCCGGCCAGGCTAGCTTGAGTTGGCCGAGGGTACCACAGGCCAGTTATTTCCTCTGTCTGTTGCCCTCATTCACAAGGTCTCTTACATGTGCCTTTCCAACCTTCCTTGTTCTCTACTTCCTGCTGAGGCTTCGTGTACATTTCATTATTCAAATGTTTCCGGCTTCCCGTAGCTGCCACTCGGCCACGCCGCTCCGTGGCTGAGTGGGCTAAGAGCCTAGTGGCCGAGTGGGTAAAGAGGCAACCTCTTTACACTACGTATAAGATTATCTTGTTTTGTTTAAAGTTAAGTTATTTGCCTCCCTAGTGCTGAACGTTCTCTTGCTCCCTGGGTTATATCTAGACAGTGCAGGTCATCTCTCTCACAGGGGAGCCGGTCGGCCGAGCGGACAGCACGCTGGACTTGTGATCCTGTGGTCCCGGGTTCGATCCCAGGCGCCGGCGAGAAACAATTGGCAGAGTTTCTTTCACCCTATGCCCCTGTTACCTAGCAGTAAAATAGGTACCTGGGTGTTAGTCAGCTGTCACGGGCTACTTCCTGGGGGTGGAGGCCTGGTCGAGGACCGGGCCGCGGGGACACTAAAGCCCCAAAATTATCTCAAGATAACATCTCTTAAAACAATAACACGAACCTTTCTCCTGTATTGACCTGATGGGATTTGGCTACTCGTGCCTGCACAATCGAGCTCTTGGCTCTTGGACCCCGCCATTCCAACCATCAGTTGTCTAATGTGATGTCTCGAGACCCATTTTCTCTATCATTTCTACTATATAACACTCACAAGAGTTCAGAGATATGCCACTAGGCTAGTCCCAGAACTAAGAGGCATGAGTTATGAAGAAAGGCTGCGGAAAATGCATCTCACGACACGTGAAGACAGAAGAGTAAGGGGAGACATGATCACTACCTACAACATTCCCAGAGGAACTGACAGGGTAGATAGAGATAAACTGTTTACACGGGGGCTACGCGAACAAGAGGACACAGGTGGAAACTGAGTACCCAAATGAACCACAGGGACGTTAGAAATAACTTTTTCAGTGTCAGAGTAGTTAATAAATGGAATGCACTAGGAAGTGATGTGGTGGAGGCTGACTCCACACACAGTTTCAAATGTAGATATGACAGAGCCAAGTAGGCTCAGGAATCTGTACAATAGTTGATTGACGGTTGAGAGGCGGGACCAAAGAGCCAGAGCTCAACCCCCGCAAACACAACTAGGTGAGTACATACACACACACTGCACCGGTGATGTTCATTGTCTACATAAATGATCTACCAGTTGGTATACAGAATTATATGAACATGTTTGCTGATGATGCTAAGATAATAGGAAGAATAAGAAACTTAGATGATTGTCATGCCCTTCAAGATGACCTGGACAAAATAAGTATATGGAGCACCACTTGGCAAATGGAATTTAATGTGAATAAATGCCATGTTATGGAATGTGGAATAGGAGAACATAGACCCCACACAACCTATATATTATGTGAGAAATCTTTAAAGAATTCTGATAAAGAAAGAGATCTAGGGGTGGTTCTATATAGAAAACTATCACCTGAGGACCACATAAAGAACATTGTGCGAGGAGCCTATGCTACACTTTCTAACTTCAGAATTGCTTTTAAATACATGGATGGCGATATACTAAAGAAATTGTTCACGACTTTTGTTAGGCCAAAGCTAGAATATGCAGCGGTTGTGTGGTGCCCATATCTTAAGAAGCACATCAACAAACTGGAAAATGTGCAAAGACACGCTACTAAGTGGCTCCCAGAACTGAAGGACAAGGGCTACGAGGAGAGGTTAGAGGCATTAAATATGCCAAAACTAGAAGACAGAAGAAAAAGAGGTGATATGATCACTACATACAAAATAGTAACAGGAATTGATAAAATCGACAGGGAAGATTTCCCGAGATCTGGAACTTCAAGAACAAGATTTAAACTAACTAAATAAAGATGCCGAAGAAATATCTGAAAATTCACTTTTTCAGTTTTTTTTTAATTATTTTCTACCACAGACGTGGCCACACATTTACAATGCTAACCAGAATATACACATTTTCTTCTGTCCTCCATGGACAGGGTTAGAGATGTGTTAAACATATAGTTCAAGGGTTTATTGAACACTCGACCACAGAAGGTGATTCGGTGCTTTTAAAATGCTAAGCTAACCTACATACGTAAATACATAGATACACAGATTTACGTATGCCCTACATAAAGTGTTCGATGTGTCTTTTACATAGTGTCATTAATGTGCATTTACAAAGGTGAAATGTAATTCTGATCAACTTCCATATATACTTTTACACATACATACATACATACATACATACATACATACATACATACACACACGTACGTACATATACATATATACACACACATGCATTCACATACATTTGTCTCTCTTACTCTGACAGGGTGAGATAGCTGATAGAGAAACTAGTGTGCAATTAAGCACTTAATCACTGAAGGTGATTAAGGTGCTTTTACAAGCTCAGGTTATATAGTTACATCATATAACATTGAATAAATGATATATTGAATATAACATTGTATAATTGATACATTACATGGTTAATCTTGGATACAAGTCCAATATATCAAGTGTTCCAGTACTCATATAGTAATTACACAGTTCAGCATACCTTAGCCCAGGAGGACGAAAGTCAGTCAGTATGGGACATTCTACAATATAATGTTCAAGAGAGTGCATGTTTTCTCTTTCACAAAGTTGACACATTGTGTACTCGACATTTGGGTTTTGAGAAAGCTGCCAGATACGTCTATATCCCAGGCGTATTCTGGCCACTATAACATCACATTGCCGGGTTCTTGTTCTATTAGTCCCATATGTGAATGTCTCCTCACGATATCTATCACAATATTTAATGCTACAACTTTCAGGTCTTTGAGAATTTGTTAGGTCGGTGAGATTTTCATTAGATATTTGTTAAGTATTCTCTTTGTCACTGCTAATGAAACACCCATATCAATTTCTACCACTGATTTTCTACAGGCTGACTTAGCAAGCATATCAACAGTGTCATGCCTTGAGATGCCAACATGTGATGGTATCCATAGGAAATTAATTTAAAATCTGTTTTCTTTAGCAGCTAAAACATTCATTCGAATATCACTTACTATTTTCTGGGTGTCACTACTATGTGCGTTCAATGCCAGGAGTGCACTCTGCGAGTCACAGTATATAGCAGAGTGGTAGACGGTTGGAACAAGTTAGGTGAGAAGATGGTGGAGGCCAAGACCGTCTGTAGTTTCAAAGCGTTATATGACAAAGAGAGCTGGGAAGACGGGACACCACGAGCGTAGCTCTCATCCTGTAACTACACTTAGGTAATTACACACACACGCACATCCCCAGGATGCACCCCACAACCGCTGCCTAACTTGGGCCTGTTTGGTTAAGTCATAGTGGGAAAATGTTGTAAGTGGAGTGCCTCAAGGCTCTGTCCTGGGACCTCTGTTGTCGATTATAAATATGATTTAGATTCAGGTTTGAGTAGCAACATTTGCACATTTGCCGATGATACAAACATCGGTAGATAAATAAACACGGAAGAAGACTGACTATCACTTCAAGTCGATCTAAATATGAAATGTTTGAAGTTTGAAATGACCGAGGCCCGGTCCTCGACCAGGCCTCCACCCCCAGGAAGCAGCCCGTGACAGCTGACTAACACCCAAGTACCTATTTTACTGCTAAGTAACAGGGGCATAGGGTGAAAGAAACTCTGCCCCATTGTTTCTCGCCGGCGCCTGGGATCGAACCCAGGACCACAGGATCACAAGTCCAGCGTGCTGTCCGCTCGGCCGACCGGCTCCCTAATCGACTTGAGAATGGTCCAGGACGGACCGAAACGTCGTCGTCCCTTCACCTTCTAGTGTGCGGTCTGGTCAACATTCTTCAGCCACGTTATTGTGACTCCTCGCCTGCTGACACCATAGCCTTTAGTCCACCATCTTGGACTAAAGGGTAAGTGCTTCAATAAGTAATGTGGGTGCCAACTCTTCCGCTCAGGGCAAACCACTTCACATTTGACCCATATTTAGCTTTATTGTCTACAAGACGACCCATTTCTAGCAACGAGATCGTTATCTGCACAGCCTAATACAGCGGGACACTTTTCATCCCAGTTTATTAGTCAAGGTCTAGTCATTAGGTTTGCCTGGTCGACGACCGGGCCGCGGGGACGCTAAGCCCCGGAAGCACCTCAAGGTAAGGTTCACACACTCTTACCTTACTGCCTTTGTCATCCACATTCTTTACACGACTTGATAATAGTCCAACGACGACCCAAACGTCGCCACTCCCTTTGTACTCAGATGTGGGGGGGGCTCAACCACTTGGGCTGGACGGTAGAGCGACGGTCTCGCTTCATGCAGATCGGCGTTCAATTCCTTTCCCCCGTCCCATCCCAAATCCTTATCCTGACTCCTTCCCAGTGCTATATAGTCGCAATGGCTTGGCGCGTGTCCCCTGATAGTTCCCTTCCCTTCTCAGATGTGGGGGGGGGGGGTTACCCAGAGTAAAACCTATATTGCTACTACCACCCCTCTCATTCTTGCTACTAGCACCCTTCTCATTCTTGCTACTACCACCCCTCTTATTCTTGCTACTACCACCCTTCTCATTCTTGCTACTACCACCCTTCTCATTCTTGCTACTAGCACCCTTCTCATTCTTGCTACTACCACCCCTCTTATTCTTGCTACTACCACCCTTCTCATTCTTGCTACTACCACCCTTCTCATTCTTGCTACTAGCACCCTTCTCATTCTTGCTACTACCACCCCTCTTATTCTTGCTACTACCACCCTTCTCATTCTTGCTACTAGCACCCTTCTCATTCTTGCTACTAGCACCCTTCTCATTCTTGCTACTAGCACCCTTCTCATTCTTGCTACTACCACCCTTCTCATTCTTGCTACTACCACCCTTCTCATTCTTGCTACTAGCACCCTTCTCATTCTTGCTACTACCACCCTTCTCATTCTTGCTACTAGCACCCTTCTCATTCTTGCTACTAGCACCCTTCTCATTCTTGCTACTACCACCCTTCTCATTCTTGCTACTACCACCCTTCTCATTCTTGCTACTAGCACCCTTCTCATTCTTGCTACTACCACCCTTCTCATTCTTGCTACTACCACCCTTCTCATTCTTGCTACTAGCACCCTCTCATTCTTGCTACTAGCACCCTTCTCATTCTTGCTACTAGCACCCTTCTCATTCTTGTTACTACCACCCTTCTCATTCTTGCTACTAGCACCCTTCTCATTCTTGCTACTAGCACCCTTCTCATTCTTGCTACTAGCACCCTTCTCATTCTTGCTACTACCACCCTTCTCATTCTTGCTACTACCACCCTTCTCATTCTTGCTACTAGCACCCTCTCATTCTTGCTACTAGCACCCTTCTCATTCTTGCTACTAGCACCCTCTCATTCTTGCTACTAGCACCCTTCTCATTCTTGCTACTAGCACCCTCTCATTCTTGCTACTAGCACCCTTCTCATTCTTGCTACTAGCACCCTCTCATTCTTGCTACTAGCACCCTTCTCATTCTTGCTACTAGCACCCTTCTCATTCTTGCTACTAGCACCCTTCTCATTCTTGCTACTAGCACCCTTCTCATTCTTGCTACTAGCACCCTTCTCATTCTTGCTACTAGCACCCTTCTCATTCTTGCTACTACTACCCTTCTCATTCTTGCTACTACCACCCTTCTCATTCTTGCTACTAGCACCCTTCTCATTCTCGCTACTAGCACCCTTCTCATTCTTGCTACTACCACCCTTCTCATTCTCGCTACTACCACCCTTCTCATTCTTGCTACTAGCACCCCTCTCATTCTCGCTACTACCACACTTCTCATTCTTGCTACTACCACCCTTCTCATTCTTGCTACTACCACCCTTCTCATTCTCGCTACTACCACCCTTCTCATTCTTGCTACTACCACCCTTCTCATTCTTGCTACTAGTACCCTTCTCATTCTTGCTACTACCACCCTTCTCATTCTTGCTACTAGCACCCTTCTCATTCTCGCTACTACCACCCCTCTCATTCTCGCTACTAGCACCCTTCTCATTCTCGCTACTAGCACCCTTCTCATTCTTGCTACTAGCACCCTTCTCATTCTTGCTACTAGCACCCTTCTCATTCTCGCTACTGCCACCCCTCTCATTCTCGCTACTAGCACCCTTCTCATTCTCGCTACTACCACCCTTCTCATTCTTGCTACTACCACCCTTCTCATTCTTGCTACTACCACCCTTCTCATTCTTGCTACTACCACCCTTCTCATTCTCGCTACTACCACCCTTCTCATTCTTGCTACTACCACCCTTCTCATTCTTGCTACTAGCACCCTTCTCATTCTCGCTACTAGCACCCTTCTCATTCTTGCTACTACCACCCTTCTCATTCTTGCTACTACCACCCTTCTCATTCTTGCTACTACCACCCTTCTCATTCTCGCTACTAGCACCCTTCTCATTCTTGCTACTACCACCCTTCTCATTCTTGCTACTACCACCCTTCTCATTCTTGCTACTACCACCCTTCTCATTCTTGCTACTAGCACCCTTCTCATTCTTGCTACTAGCACCCTTCTCATTCTTGCTACTACCACCCTTCTCATTCTTGCTACTAGCACCCTTCTCATTCTTGCTACTACCACCCTTCTCATTCTTGCTACTACCACCCTTCTCATTCTTGCTACTACCACCCTTCTCATTCTCGCTACTACCACCCTTCTCATTCTTGCTACTACCACCCTTCTCATTCTTGCTACTAGCACCCTTCTCATTCTCGCTACTAGCACCCTTCTCATTCTTGCTACTACCACCCTTCTCATTCTCGCTACTACCACCCTTCTCATTCTTGCTACTAGCACCCCTCTCATTCTCGCTACTACCACCCTTCTCATTCTTGCTACTACCACCCTTCTCATTCTTGCTACTACCACCCTTCTCATTCTCGCTACTACCACCCTTCTCATTCTTGCTACTACCACCCTTCTCATTCTTGCTACTAGTACCCTTCTCATTCTTGCTACTACCACCCTTCTCATTCTTGCTACTAGCACCCTTCTCATTCTCGCTACTACCACCCCTCTCATTCTCGCTACTAGCACCCTTCTCATTCTCGCTACTAGCACCCTTCTCATTCTTGCTACTAGCACCCTTCTCATTCTTGCTACTAGCACCCTTCTCATTCTCGCTACTGCCACCCCTCTCATTCTCGCTACTAGCACCCTTCTCATTCTCGCTACTACCACCCTTCTCATTCTTGCTACTACCACCCTTCTCATTCTTGCTACTACCACCCTTCTCATTCTTGCTACTACCACTCTTCTCATTCTCGCTACTACCACCCTTCTCATTCTTGCTACTACCACCCTTCTCATTCTTGCTACTAGCACCCTTCTCATTCTCGCTACTAGCACCCTTCTCATTCTTGCTACTACCACCCTTCTCATTCTTGCTACTACCACCCTTCTCATTCTCGCTACTACCACCCTTCTCATTCTCGCTGCTAGCACCCTTCTCATTCTTGCTACTACCACCCTTCTCATTCTTGCTACTACCACCCTTCTCATTCTTGCTACTACCACCCTTCTCATTCTTGCTACTAGCACCCTTCTCATTCTTGCTACTACCACCCTTCTCATTCTTGCTACTAGCACCCTTCTCATTCTCGCTACTACCACCCCTCTCATTCTCGCTACTAGCACCCTTCTCATTCTCGCTACTAGCACCCTTCTCATTCTTGCTACTAGCACCCTTCTCATTCTCGCTACTACCACCCTTCTCATTCTTGCTACTAGCACCCCTCTCATTCTCGCTACTACCACCCTTCTCATTCTTGCTACTACCACCCTTCTCATTCTTGCTACTACCACCCTTCTCATTCTCGCTACTACCACCCTTCTCATTCTTGCTACTACCACCCTTCTCATTCTTGCTACTAGTACCCTTCTCATTCTTGCTACTACCACCCTTCTCATTCTTGCTACTAGCACCCTTCTCATTCTCGCTACTACCACCCCTCTCATTCTCGCTACTAGCACCCTTCTCATTCTCGCTACTAGCACCCTTCTCATTCTTGCTACTAGCACCCTTCTCATTCTTGCTACTAGCACCCTTCTCATTCTCGCTACTGCCACCCCTCTCATTCTCGCTACTAGCACCCTTCTCATTCTCGCTACTACCACCCTTCTCATTCTTGCTACTACCACCCTTCTCATTCTTGCTACTACCACCCTTCTCATTCTTGCTACTACCACTCTTCTCATTCTCGCTACTACCACCCTTCTCATTCTTGCTACTACCACCCTTCTCATTCTTGCTACTAGCACCCTTCTCATTCTCGCTACTAGCACCCTTCTCATTCTTGCTACTACCACCCTTCTCATTCTTGCTACTACCACCCTTCTCATTCTTGCTACTACCACCCTTCTCATTCTCGCTACTAGCACCCTTCTCATTCTTGCTACTACCACCCTTCTCATTCTTGCTACTACCACCCTTCTCATTCTTGCTACTACCACCCTTCTCATTCTTGCTACTAGCACCCTTCTCATTCTTGCTACTACCACCCTTCTCATTCTTGCTACTAGCACCCTTCTCATTCTCGCTATTACCACCCCTCTCATTCTCGCTACTAGCACCCTTCTCATTCTCGCTACTAGCACCCTTCTCATTGTTGCTACTAGCACCCTTCTCATTCTCGCTACTACCACCCTTCTCATTCTTGCTACTAGCACCCTCTCATTGCATAAAACTCTAGAAATCGCGATTAAATACGCTGTATACCATGTTGGAGCTTGTGCTCTACTAGCACCCCCTCCTTTAACTCGCACACTTGCCTACCCTGAACCCCAACACAGGTGAGCCTGGCTGCGACTCTTACCTTGGTGTGTGGTGCTGGAGGACGACCTGTAGTCATGCGTAGACTCCTCCTCGGCGTCCACCTTGCGTCCAGTCGGCTGCTGCTCCAACCACAACTTACCTGCGGAAGGAGTACAGAGGTCAGAACGGGTGCAGAGGGGTCAGGACGGGTGGAGAGGGGTCAGCACAGGTGCAGAGGGGGGTCTAGCACAGGTGCAGAGAGGGGTCACCACAGGTTCAGAGAGGGGGTCAGCACACGTGGAGAGAGGGGTCAGCACAGGTGCAGAGGGGGGTCTAGCACAGGTGCAGAGAGGGGTCAGCACAGGTTCAGAGAGGGGGTCAGTACACGTGGAGGGGTCAGCACACGTGGAGGGGTCAGCACAGGTGCAGAGGGGGGTCTAGCACAGGTGCAGAGGGGGGTCTAGCACAGGTGCAGAGGGGGGTCAGCACAGGTGCAGAGAGGGGGTCAGCATGGGTGAAGAGGGGGCAGCACAGGTGCAGAGAGGGGTCAGCACAGGTGCAGAGAGGGGGTCAGCACAGGTGCAGAAAGGGGTCAGCATGGGTGAAGAGGGGGCAGCACAGGTGCAGAGAGGGGTCAGCACAGGTGCAGAGAGGGGGTCAGCACAGGTGCAGAGAGGGGTCAGCATGGGTGAAGAGGGGGCAGCACAGGTGCAGAGAGGGGTCAGCATGGGTGAAGAGGGGTCAGCACAGGTGCAGAGAGGGGTCAGCACAGGTGCAGAGAGGGGGTCAGCACAGGTGCAGAGAGGAGGTCAGCATGGGTGAAGAGGGGGCAGCACAGGTGCAGAGAGGGGTCAGCACAGGTGCAGAGAGGGGGTCAGCACAGGTGCAGAGAGGGGTCAGCATGGGTGAAGAGGGGGCAGCACAGGTGCAGAGAGGGGTCAGCACAGGTGCAGAGAGGGGGTCAGCACAGGTGCAGAGAGGGGTCAGCATGGGTGAAGAGGGGGTCAGCACAGGTGCAGAGAGGGGGTCAGCATGGGTGAAGAGGGGGCAGCACAGGTGCAGAGAGGGGTCAGCACAGGTGCAGAGAGGGGGTCAGCACAGGTGCAGAGAGGGGGTCAGCACAGGTGCAGAGAGGGGGTCAGCATGGGTGAAGAGGGGGCAGCACAGGTGCAGAGAGGGGTCAGCACAGGTGCAGAGAGGGGTCAGCACAGGTGCAGAGAGGGGTCAGCATGGGTGAAGAGGGGGCAGCACAGGTGCAGAGAGGGGGTCAGCACAGGTGCAGAGAGGGGTCAGCACAGGTGCAGAGAGGGGTCAGCATGGGTGAAGAGGGGTCAGCACAGGTGCAGAGAGGGGGTCAGCACAGGTGCAGAGAGGGGTCAGCACAGGTGCAGAGAGGGGTCAGCACAGGTGCAGAGAGGGGTCAGCATGGGTGAAGAGGGGGCAGCACAGGTGCAGAGAGGGGGTCAGCACAGGTGCAGAGAGGGGTCAGCACAGGTGCAGAGAGGGGTCAGCATGGGTGAAGAGGGGGCAGCACAGGTGCAGAGAGGGGGTCAGCACAGGTGCAGAGAGGGGTCAGCACAGGTGCAGAGAGGGGTCAGCATGGGTGAAGAGGGGTCAGCACAGGTGCAGAGAGGGGGTCAGCACAGGTGCAGAGAGGGGTCAGCACAGGTGCAGAGAGGGGTCAGAACAGGTGCAGAGAGGGGTCAGCATGGGTGAAGAGGGGGCAGCACAGGTGCAGAGAGGGGGTCAGCACAGGTGCAGAGAGGGGTCAGCATGGGTGAAGAGGGGGCAGCACAGGTACAGAGAGGGGTCAGCACAGGTGCAGAGAGGGGTCAGCATGGGTGAAGAGGGGGTCAGCACATGTGCAGAGAGGGGTCAGCATGGGTGAAGAGGGGGCAGCACAGGTACAGAGAGGGGTCAGCATGGGTGAAGAGGGGGGCCAGAATAAGGACAGAGAGGGTCTGTAGAAGCACTGAGGGATGGATAGATAGATGGATGATTAGATGGACAGAGGGATAAATGGATGGCCTAATAGATGGATATAGATGAAAGGATAGTGTTACAGTTATCCCCGTGCATAGTAGCGGTCTTTACCTGTTCCCTACCACCAACATATCATCATGCTCCAACATACCACCAACATATCATCATGCTCCAACATGCCACCAACATATCATCATGCTCCAACATGCCACCAACATATCATCATGCTCCAACATACCACCAACATATCATCATGCTCCAACATGCCACCAACATATCATCATGCTCCAACATGCCACCAACATATCATCATGCTCCAACATGCCACCAACATATCATCATGCTCCAACATACCACCAACATATCATCATGCTCCAACATGCCACCAACATATCATCATGCTCCAACATGCCACCAACATATCATCATGCTCCAACATGCCACCAACATATCATCATGCTCCAACATGCCACCAACATATCATCATGCTCCAACATACCACCAACATATCATCATGCTCCAACATGCCACCAACATATCATCATGCTCCAACATGCCACCAACATATCATCATGCTCCAACATACCACCAACATATCATCATGCTCCAACATGCCACCAACATATCATCATGCTCCAACATACCACCAACATATCATCATGCTCCAACATGCCACCAACATATCATCATGCTCCAACATGCCACCAACATATCATCATGCTCCAACATGCCACCAACATATCATCATGCTCCAACATACCACCAACATATCATCATGCTCCAACATACCACCAACATATCATCATGCTCCAACATACCACCAACATATCATCATGCTCCAACATACCACCAACATATCATCATGCTCCAACATGCCACCAACATATCATCATGCTCCAACATGCCACCAACATATCATCATGCTCCAACATACCACCAACATATCATCATGCTCCAACATACCACCAACATATCATCATGCTCCAACATACCACCAACATATCATCATGCTCCAACATGCCACCAACATATCATCATGCTCCAACATACCACCAACATATCATCATGC
>NC_091213.1:6722192-6747192 GCF_040958095.1 Procambarus clarkii
ACCACAGCAGAGCGCAGTGTCGGCACCACAGCAGAGCGCAGTGTCGGCACCACAGCAGAGCGCAGTGTCGGCACAACAGCAGAGCGCAGTGTCGGCACCACAGCAGAGCGCAGTGTCGGCACCACAGCAGAGCGCAGTGTCGGCACCACAGCAGAGCGCAGTGTCGGCACAACAGCAGAGCGCAGTGTCGGCACCACAGCAGAGCGCAGTGTCGGCACCACAGCAGAGCGCAGTGTCGGCACCACAGCAGAGCGCAGTGTCGGCACCACAGCAGAGCGCAGTGTCGGCACAACAGCAGAGCGCAGTGTCGGCACCACAGCAGAGCGCGGTCTCTGGTAAAGGGAAACAAACAAAACAAGGACCCGAGACCTGTCGTTATTATAAATAGGCAACCTGTAAACATGGGATATCAGGAAGAACAAATGGAACATGTAAGTACGATCACCCCAGAAAGTGTAGAGTCCTTAGTACAGGGGGTAAATGCACCGAAAGCTGTGATTTTTTTCTCCCAGAACTTTGCAAGAACTTCTTAGATAGGAAAGAATGCTTCAACATGTTATGTGCAGCTTTTCATATAAGAGGTAACAGGCGATTAAGACCGACAAACCGCCTCGTTGAAAGCAGCCATAACACTATTTACCAGGAGGATTTTTTATCAAGAGGAAGAGAAGAAAGGCTAAAAATGTCCAGACTCGACCACCAACTCGGTTAAATGCTGGAGAGGACGCAAACACAGTGGCCTCCTTACCAGAGCCTCAGATATTAATACCAAGTAAAGCATTCAGCACTTCCACTAACATAACATCTTTTTATTTGCCAACATTCAGGGTATAAAAACACGCAAATCTAACACAGTGCGCTTCACAGTGCAAAATCAAGATAAAAAACCACATCTAGTATCAGGCTCCATGCGAAAGGGAGATGGAACTTTCACAGATAACAAAGAAATGAGCGAGTTACTGAGGGAGCAGTACGACTCTGTTTTCAGCGAGCCACTAAACACATTAAAGAATAATAACCAAAAGGAATTTTCCATGGATATGATACCAACATCAAACTATATATCAGACGTCGCCCTAACCCCACTGGATTTTGAAGAAGCCATAAACAGTATGACTCTGCACTCTGTACCAGGCCCGGATTCTTGGAACTCTATATTCATTATACTGCTGCACAATGACAGCCCTTTTCAAGGCTGGAGAAATTGCTGACCTGGAGAGCGTGCAGAGATCCTTTACTGCTAGAATCCACTCAGTAAAACATCTAAACTATTGGGACCAACTAGAGAGCCTAAATCTGTACTCCCTTGAGCGCAGGCGGGAGAGATACATAATAATTTACACGTGGAAAATATTAGAGGGGCTGGTCCCAAACCTGCACACAGAAATAACATCACATGAGACCAGAAGACATGGCAGGATGTGCAGAATACCCCCGTTGAAGAGCAGAGGTGCAACAGGTACTCTGAAAGAGAACTCTATCAACATCAGAGGCCCGAGACTGTTCAAGAGCTTCCACTACACATAAGGGACATATCTGGCCGACCCCTCACAGTGTTCAAGAGAGAACTATCAACATCAGAGGCCCGAGACTGTTCAACACGCCTCCACTACACATAAGGGACATAACTGGCCGACCCCTCACAGTGTTCAAGAGAGAACTATCAACATCAGAGGCCCGAGACTGTTCAACACGCTTCCACTACACATAAGGGACATAACTGGCCGACCCCTCACAGTGTTCAAGAGAGAACTCGATAAGCACCTCCAATGGATACCTGATCAACCAGGCTGTGATTCGTACGTCAGGCTGTGAGCAGCCGCGTCCAACAGCCTGGTTGATCAGTCCAGCAACGAGGAGACCTGGTCGACGACCGGGCCGCGGGGTCGCTAAGCTCCAAAAACACCTCAAGGTAAGGTAGTTAGTAACAGTTGATTGATTGACAGTTAAAAGGGGTGCCGAAACAGCAGACCTCAACCCCCGCAAGCACAACTAGATGAATACTACTAGGTGAATACACACCCACCTGTGCTATACAGCCACATCAGGAGGAAAACAACAGTAAAAGAATAGGTGATGAAACTGAAAAAGGGAGAGGATGGGTACACAGAGAATGACAGTGAAGACTTCTTGTGTCGACTGAGACACGCAACAAGTCAGAGAATGACTTATGTGAAGCCCTCAACAAGTTTCCAGGAGGTCTTCACAAAAGAGCAAGGAGAATTCTATGAACTAAGAGGGGTGGCAACAAAGCACGCAGCCTTGGAAGATACTGAAAGATGAGGTTAGGGGGTATCTGCTTGATCAATAAGTAACTACTGTTGTTGGACCTCATGGAATCTTACCATGGTTGCATGGCCCGTTCCCACCAGACTTGGTCAAGACTAGAGGTAAGCCTTCTTGCCCGTCTCTCCACTTTGTCCAACAGTTTGATGAATGATGAGGGGGGGGGGGTTAGGCGATCCAGGAAAGGGGTGCATACTCTAGATGAGAGCGAACTTGTGCTTCATATAAGGTTTTGTAGCCCAAGCTGTCAAGAAGGTGCGAGATGCGCCGTAGAGGTGTAAGTTTCCTGGCTGCCTTTTGAGCTAGGTTAAGCACGTGGCTCTTTCATTGTCATTGAAGAGTCGAACTTCATTCCCAATTTTTTATTTTATTAATACATTAGGTACTTCTACATTTGTGCAGCTGCCCTAGACTATATAAAGGGAAGTACAGAGTGTCAACAAGCTAGCTACGTGATGCTACAATCCCCATCACACAGGATGGTTAGTCATACAGAGGCAGGTGATCAGTAGTCTGCACTGGCAGACTCTGGGTGCATTAGGAGGATATCATCATCAACACGAGAGTGAATAAAGTAATTACAAAGCTCCAGGTACCTCATGCCAACGGGTCTAAATGGTCTAATAACTGCCCCCCCCTGGTCCCCTTGACTGTAGGTGGGGTCACCCCCTGTGGCAGTGATGGGGGTGGCTCCGACGCCCCGTGATCACTGGACAACATTGTGACTGTCAGACCCTACCCCTCCCTCCTGGTGAAGGCACTGTCACCTGCACCTGTTTGTTTTGTCTCTCTCTGACAGTTTATCAGTCTCAACCTGTCTATTGCTAAGTAATTATTTATGAGGTTACAAACAGTTGTAATGTTTGATAAGATGTAGATTGTTTGTGATGTGTACTCACCTAACTGTGCTTGCGGGGGTTGAGCTTTGGCTCTTTGGTCAGATGTGTGTGTGTATGTATATATGAACAAGGTATACTGAACGGAGTAAGAAAAGCGTGGGCTACCTTACCTGATCAACCAGGCTGTGAGCAGCCGCGTCCAACAGCCTGATTGACCAGTCCAGCAACCAGGAGGCCTGGTCGACGACCGGGCCACGGGGTCGCTAAGCCCCGAAATCATCTCAAGGTAACCTCAAGGTAAGGTACCTCATCCCTTTGTCTTAAGGTATATTTACTGAGGTAGAAATAATTTCAATTTCAACATTGGTGACGTAGGGCAACCAGCCTCCTGCCCCCCCCCTACCCTGGGGAAAGCGAGACAGTTCATCAAATAATGACTGACGACTGTCAAATGTAGTGTCGAACTCCCTCTATGCTCATACAACCCTCTCCTTCCCCACCAGGGGTCACCATCTTAGAGGTCACCATAACTCAGGGGTCACCATAACTCAGGGGTCACCATAACTCAGGGGTCACCATAACTCAGGGGTCACCATAACTCAGGGGGTCACCATAACTCAGGGGGTCACCATAACTCAGGGGGTCACCATAACTCAGGGGGTCAGCATAACTCAGAGGGTCACCATAACTCAGGGGTCACCATAACTCAGAGGGTCAGCATAACTCAGAGGGTCAGCATAACTCAGAGGGTCAGCATAACTCAGAGGGTCACCATAACTCAGAGGGTCACCATAACTCAGAGGGTCACCATAACTCAGAGGGTCACCATAACTCAGAGGGTCACCATAACTCAGAGGTCACCATAACTCAGGGGTCACCATAACTCAGAGGGTCACCATAACTGTGGGTACTAACAATCAATAACGAGGGGTCACCATACCGGAAGGAGCCAAAATGGTGTCGGGTTTACAAACAATTAGACATGAAGGGAACGGGTTTTAAAAATTGCTTTGTAAACAATTTGTTAATTGGCAAACAAAACTGAAGCCATGACAACACTGCAGTTTGCTTACAATTAGCGGAGGCGCATGTACAATACTCAGGCTGTATACACTGTACTGTATACTCATACAACTATACTCAGTATACCCATACAACAATACTCAAGCTGTATACACTGTACTGTATACTCATACAACTATACTCAGTATACCCATACAACAATACTCAGGCTGTATACACTGTACTGTACTGTATACTCATACAACTATACTCAGTATACCCATACAACAATACTCAGGCTTGTCTACACAGTATTCTCATACAATCTTCACGAGAAGGTTAAAGTTACTTGAAGATAAACTTCAGACATTACGGTATTAGTCAGCGACAGGTGTTGTGTGTATTATTTAACATGTCACCACACCCCAGCACTGTCACACTAGGGATGACACCACCACCTCACCCCAGCACTGTCACACTAGGGATGACACCACCACCACCACACCCCAGCACTGTCACACTAGGGATGACACCACCACCACACCCCAGCACTGTCACACTAGGGATGACACCACCACCACACCCCAGCACTGTCACACTAGGGATGACACCACCACCACACCCCAGCACTGTCACACTAGGGATGACACCACCACACACCCCAGCACTGTCACACTAGGGATGACACCACCACCACACCCCAGCACTGTCACACTAGGGATGACACCACCACCACACACCCCAGCACTGTCACACTAGGGATGACACCACCACCACCACACCCCAGCACTGTCACACTAGGGATGACACCACCACCACACCCCAGCACTGTCACACTAGGGATGACACCACCACCACACACCCCAGCACTGTCACACTAGGGATGACACCACCACCACACCCCAGCACTGTCACACTAGGGATGACACCACCACCACACCCCAGCACTGTCACACTAGGGATGACACCACCACCACACCCCAGCACTGTCACACTAGGGATGACACCACCACACACCCCAGCACTGTCACACTAGGGATGACACCACCACCACACCCCAGCACTGTCACACTAGGGATGACACCACCACCACACCCCAGCACTGTCACACTAGGGATGACACCACCACACACCCCAGCACTGTCACACTAGGGATAACACCACCACCACCACACCCCAGCACTGTCACACTAGGGGTGACACCACCACCACACCCCAGCACTGTCACACTAGGGATGACACCACCACCACACCCCAGCACTGTCACACTAGGGATGACACCACCACCACACACCCCAGCACTGTCACACTAGGGATGACACCACCACACACCCCAGCACTGTCACACTAGGGATGACACCACCACCACACCCCAGCACTGTCACACTAGGGATGACACCACCACACACCCCAGCACTGTCACACTAGGGATGACACCACCACCACACCCCAGCACTGTCACACTAGGGATGACACCACCACCACACCCCAGCACTGTCACACTAGGGATGACACCACCACACACCCCAGCACTGTCACACTAGGGATAACACCACCACCACCACACCCCAGCACTGTCACACTAGGGATGACACCACCACCACACCCCAGCACTGTCACACTAGGGATGACACCACCACACACCCCAGCACTGTCACACTAGGGATAACACCACCACCACTACACCCCAGCACTGTCACACTAGGGATGACACCACCACCACACCCCAGCACTGTCACACTAGGGATGACACCACCACCACACCCCAGCACTGTCACACTAGGGATGACACCACCACACACCCCAGCACTGTCACACTAGGGATGACACCACCACCACACCCCAGCACTGTCACACTAGGGATGACACCACCACCACACCCCAGCACTGTCACACTAGGGATGACACCACCACACACCCCAGCACTGTCACACTAGGGATAACACCACCACCACCACACCCCAGCACTGTCACACTAGGGATGACACCACCACCACACCCCAGCACTGTCACACTAGGGATGACACCACCACACACCCCAGCACTGTCACACTAGGGATAACACCACCACCACCACACCCCAGCACTGTCACACTAGGGATGACACCACCACCACACCCCAGCACTGTCACACTAGGGATGACACCACCACCACACCCCAGCACTGTCACACTAGGGATGACACCACCACCACACACCCCAGCACTGTCACACTAGGGATGACACCACCACCACCACACCCCAGCACTGTCACACTAGGGATGACACCACCACCACACACCCCAGCACTGTCACACTAGGGATGACACCACCACCACACCCCAGCACTGTCACACTAGGGATGACACCACCACCACACACCCCAGCACTGTCACACTAGGGATGACACCACCACACACCCCAGCACTGTCACACTAGGGATAACACCACCACCACCACACCCCAGCACTGTCACACTAGGGATGACACCACCACCACACCCCAGCACTGTCACACTAGGGATGACACCACCACCACACCCCAGCACTGTCACACTAGGGATGACACCACCACCACACCCCAGCACTGTCACACTAGGGATGACACCACCACCACACCCCAGCACTGTCACACTAGGGATGACACCACCACCACCACACCCCAGCACTGTCACACTAGGGATGACACCACCACCACACACCCCAGCACTGTCACACTAGGGATGACACCACCACCACCACACCCCAGCACTGTCACACTAGGGATGACACCACCACACACCCCAGCACTGTCACACTAGGGATGACACCACTAGCACCACACCCCAGCACTGTCACACTAGGGATGACACCACCACCACACACCCCAGCACTGTCACACTAGGGATGACACCACCACCACCACACCCCAGCACTGTCACACTAGGGATGACACCACCACACACCCCAGCACTGTCACACTAGGGATGACACCACCACCACCACACCCCAGCACTGTCACACTAGGGATGACACCACCACCACCACACCCCAGCACTGTCACACTAGGGATGACACCACCACCACACCCCAGCACTGTCACACTAGGGATGACACCACCACCACACACCCCAGCACTGTCACACTAGGGATGACACCACCACCATACCTTGATCACTAACAGAACAGCACTCCAGAACCGACTTTATCCCAGCGATACCACATAAAAACGGACACGCTATCCTGATATCATACACCAGTTGGGTCGTTGGGAGCACGTGTTCTATCGCGTGTCCGGATATAACATCAGTTATCTCGAGACCTTGAAGTGTTAAAGGGCCCAAACAGTGACTGATCTCAAAGTGTACCGAAATACCTCGACAAATATACTATAGTGACTGACACAGTTTATAATAGACAGGACGAATAACAGGACAAGTGGACACTCTTGCAATACTCCAGGTTACCAGGATAAGCAATAATTTCCTCCCCTGTTGAAATAAAGAAAATAGTGTCTAAGTGCTACACCCACTTGTAATTTAAGTAAATAGATTGTACAAAAGTAGTGCAACTGAATACTAAGGGAGCTTGCCTAAGTAATGTGAGGGGAAACATGAACCCCGGCATAGTGTGTAAACAAAGGCAGCCCAGTGCCGGCCGTCGCCTCCACAAACAAACAAGCCAAGAGGGGCATCCTCTCCCCATGATGGAATCTGTGGGAATGAACGAGCTGGCTCCTGAGAACCCATTATATGCCTCTGTAACCCTTGCCACCACCGCCCACGGGATGGGTATGGGGTGCATAATAAAAAAAGAATTGGCAATTGCTGAAGGCGCTGAAGGAGACCATCTTGAACACTTCATACCCAAGACTTTTACACCTTAGAAGTATTGTTTGTCAGGCAACATCACCGTGACAAGGTAACTGAGGAAAGGAGGATAGAAGCACAAACCAGTGAATCTGTACGATGGTACAACATGGTTGCAGCTGGCAATCCCAATCATTATGGCCGAAGAGGAGGAGGACGAGGGAGAGAATCAGTAATAGCGAGAATCCGACGTGGATACAAATATCCATGGAGATTCGGAATGGAAACAACAGTTGATCAGCGGAGTTGCAGAATCTGTGGTGAGAGTGACGGACACCGCCTTGACCACTATCTACATGAATGTGAACACCTGAGAGACTTTAGAAATGTGTGTACAATAATAAATCCAACATTGTTTGAATAAGCTAGGAAACATTGTCAAATATAGATACTGTTCTTAAAAGATTCCCAAATTCTGTAACAAGATAACGTAAGATTTTAAGGGTTGACAAATGTTAATCTTGTTTGAGGAGCTGTTCACTTGAGACAGTTAAGCAAGTCCCAGCTGTGTCTGGGTACAAGTGACAGCATGAACAACCAAGCGGGTTTTCTTCCTATTGGGGAGTGTTGTACATGCTGCTATGGCGGTGTGTCCATACCTTGCAATTACCTTGTGATGATTTCGGGGCTCAACGTCCCCGCGGCCCGATCCTCGATCAGGCATCCTGGTTGCTAGACAGGTCAACCAGGCTGTTGGACGCGGCTGCTAGCAGCCTGACGTATAAGTCACAGTCTGGTTGATCAGGTATCCTTTGGAGGTGTTTATCAAGTTCCCTCTTGAACACTGTGAGGGGTCGGCCAGTTATGCCCCTTATGTGTAGTGGAAGCGTGTTGAACAGTCTCGGGCCTCTGATGTTGATAGTTCTCTCTTTGTAACGGGGGGTGGGGGGAAATAGCTCTATCTTGTCCATTATTCCACCCCCCAGTTAACTAACGAGGCCGGGGGAAACAGCTCTCTCTAGTCCGTTATCCCGTCCCCAGTTAGCTAACTATTCTAGAGCACCCTCCAGAGTTCCTAAGGCATCCTCTCTCGTTCAACACCTTGTAACCTAGGTATTTGACTACCTAGGTGCTAAGACTACAAGGCGCCGTAACTGGATCAGCTACCCGAAACTCTAGAGAGAACTCTAGAATACATAATCACTGCCACAAACGTATAAGAGGAAACGAAAGGAAAGAAATGAATAGTGAAGTAATTAGTGAGGGTTTGGGGTAAGAGGTAGGGAGGTGGGAGGAGCGAGGAAGGTCATTAGTTGAAAGTGAGAGTTTAGAGAGGGGTGGAGGGAGAGGTGTAGATAGGTAGAAGTAGAAGTGTAGATAGTAGACGTAGAAGAGTAGATAGTAGAAGACGAAATGCTGCCACCATCCATTCATGATCATTACATACAAGACAAGGAATGGAACTTGCCTGTATCACAAAATTCTCAAAAGATGTTATCATGAGTTCATTATTAGTATGGTCCCATCTTTATCATGTACTCATTCTAAACCATGAAACCAGTAACTACAGAGGCTTTCTCATCTCAACTCAAAATCTCTAGGGAACAAAGTTAAACACAATTTAAATAATAAATTCATAATTATATTTCACATGAAGTATCATAATTTAGCAATTCAATTAAAATGTTCCAGTTTAATATGCAAAGTGAGTCATCATCCAAGAATTCGAGAACCCTACAACTTGACTGCCCCTGATCATCACACAACATATGTAAACACGACCAAGTCACCTCACTGTTCACTCACCGAGGACGGAGTCTAAGTTGAATAGAGAGGGGGGGGGGGTCTGCAATTTTCAGGCAGCGTCACCCCCCCGTCTGGTGACGGCCTATCTCGACGGCTGGCCTCTGCTCTGCTCCGCTGGCCGGTCTCCTATTGCTTGATGCTCGATAGCTCTCAGAGTTTATATTGGGGAACCTAGTAGCTAACTCCGCCCACAAGTAGATAGCCTCCGGCACTACCAAGCCACTCCTTAAACGTCGGCATGTTTGAAGGCTACCCGGCTCCAATTATACGCTTAGCGGAAGCAAGGTGAAATTCTCATGATCTGACCTCAGGTCACTTGGGGTCGTTAACGGTTAGAGGTGTGAGATCTCAGGCAGACAACTGGCGCCTCTCCGATCCTTGTCTGTGACTCATGTACTCTATGTATGTATTAACCTAAACCAAACACTTTTACAGTGTTACATCTCCCCTTCTCCCCGAAAATAAAGTTTTTGCAACACTGCTAAAGCAAGCTAGCTGTGTGCGACAACTTTATTAACGAAAAGAATACATCCTAGCTAAACAAATATACATCATCCTACTCTAAAAAATGAAATATATAGACAGACGTCCATTGTCTCTGGCTGGGCGACGTCACTGCTTGGTCTTGTAGATAATCCTGTACCACATTTCTTCAACACAACTGCCTCCGTCGCTTCTCCGTCGTTAACGCACAACAACACTTGGTCAACCCGAAAGCCGTTACTACTTGAACTGCGCACAGGACCGTGGAATTCGGTTGTCCCAGCTGATCTGTAATTGGCCCTACGTCAGTCACCATGAGAGACGTATATTGGGGTTCTTCACAGCTATAGGGACTACAAGTTTCGAGACCTTCATATAGTTGCCAACAGTAGAAATCCCATCCTACTCTTCTTCCTCCCTGTTGCTCCAGCACGCCTCCTTCAGAGAGCTACTTCTGACAGCCACATCAAGTCCGCATGACACAGGAAGAATCACTCAACAGAGCAACATGCTTGTAGGAGGGGCGGCCAGTTAAGGCAAACGATCCTGTCTTGCAATTACGCTCCATGCAATGATGCTGATACCAGCAAGGGACACGAGGCATCGTGTCTCACTCAGCTTGTCTTATCTTCTTTCTTCTCTCTTCTTTCTTCTCTCTTCCTTCTTCTCTCTTCTCTCTTCTCTCTTCTTTCTTCTCTCTTCCTCCTCCCATGGGTCTTAGACAAGCGACCTGGGGTCCACTGGGGTCCGTCCGTCCTGGGGTCCATCCTGGGCAGACCGGTGTTGGTGGGACAGACTGGAATCGTTGTTGTTCCTCTTCCATCTTTACTGGGTCGTCTGGGGTCGTCTGCAGAACGACCTGGGGTCCACTGGGGTCCGTCCGTCCTGGGGTCCACTGGGTAGACCAATGTTGACCGACCGAGAGGACTGCATCTTGGGGTCCCCGGGGTAGTGGTGGTGGTGGTGGAGCCATGACCTCCAGGTAGTGGGGCTGGTCGTGGTGGTGGTGATAAACGCCCCTGAGTGTGGTACACGGCAGCCGTCTCCCTCTTCTGTATATGCGTCGCGCCTCTCCTCTGGCTCCCACCTGTGAATGAACATAAAGGCGACAATACCCGTGTTCCATGCTGTTGTGTGACCCTGTAGTTTGTATAGGGTTCACACAGTCCAATTATAAGCTCTCCTCCTGGCAACAACTACACTTAAATTTTTTTAAAATAATCCAATTAACACTGAATGATACTGACTTGGTGGAACATAAGACAGTAACAGAGGAAAGTTAGAGAAGAGAGAATAAGGTCATCACTACCTTTAACTTGTCACAAAAAAAATCAACACTAATAGACAAAACACTAGCCTAAACTTAACTGTACCGTTCCTAATCTTAAGTACATAATTAACCATTACTCCCACCCTTAACCTACAGCCACCTACGTGACCCAGAGTGTTTTCCTAGCTTCTCCGCCGGTCAACAACTCAAAACTGTTGCCACCCCTGTGACCAGACTATCTAACGTCGAGCGTCCCCAACGTGAAGTCTACTGACATACTAAGCCTCCCCCTAGCATGCTGTACAATACCAGTACACCTCGGGTTATTGCGTTCAAATGGAGTAAAAAAGTCGATCGCAATAATCTGAGCAGAACCACTACTTAAAAACTACACCTGCCACTCCCCACTGACCTGGAGACCAGCGGTGGCTGGGTGTCCCCGTGGGACATGCGAGGTCACCTGTCACACTCAGGTGAGCTCCACTACCAACACCGCTAAGTTCCCAAATCGCCAAATCTTATCATTAACATTAATCACAACACACGCAAGTTCTGGTGAACATTCCCTGAACTACACAAAACTCACAAAATCACTAAACCACAACACTAGAGAATCACTATCTCCTAACCTGAAAAAAAGTTCGCTAACTCGCGAATAATAAACACCTGTCAAGATCTCCCTGATAGCGCCTGAGCGGCAAAAAGACACGTGGGACTGAACAATGTTAAAAGAACACCAATACCTTAAACATTGTTCAACACCGCTGCCATCATTGTAACGGGGGGTGGGGGGGAAATAGCTCTATCTTGTCCATTATTCCACCCCCCAGTTAACTAACGAGGCCGGGGGAAACAGCTCTCTCTAGTCCGTTATCCCGTCCCCAGTTAGCTAACTATTCTAGAGCACCCTCCAGAGTTCCTAAGGCAGCCTCTCTCGTTCAACACCTTGTAACCTAGGTATTTGACTACCTAGGTGCTAAGACTACAAGGCGCCGTAACTGGATCAGCTACCCGAAACTCTAGAGAGAACTCTAGAATACATAATCACTGCCACAAACGTATAAGAGGAAACGAAAGGAAAGAAATGAATAGTGAAGTAATTAGTGAGGGTTTGGGGTAAGAGGTAGGGAGGTGGGAGGAGCGAGGAAGGTCATTAGTTGAAAGTGAGAGTTTAGAGAGGGGTGGAGGGAGAGGTGTAGATAGGTAGAAGTAGAAGTGTAGATAGTAGACGTAGAAGAGTAGATAGTAGAAGACGAAATGCTGCCACCATCCATTCATGATCATTACATACAAGACAAGGAATGGAACTTGCCTGTATCACAAAATTCTCAAAAGATGTTATCATGAGTTCATTATTAGTATGGTCCCATCTTTATCATGTACTCATTCTAAACCATGAAACCAGTAACTACAGAGGCTTTCTCATCTCAACTCAAAATCTCTAGGGAACAAAGTTAAACACAATTTAAATAATAAATTCATAATTATATTTCACATGAAGTATCATAATTTAGCAATTCAATTAAAATGTTCCAGTTTAATATGCAAAGTGAGTCATCATCCAAGAATTCGAGAACCCTACAACTTGACTGCCCCTGATCATCACACAACATATGTAAACACGACCAAGTCACCTCACTGTTCACTCACCGAGGACGGAGTCTAAGTTGAATAGAGAGGGGGGGGGGGGTCTGCAATTTTCAGGCAGCGTCACCCCCCGTCTGGTGACGGCCTATCTCGACGGCTGGCCTCTGCTCTGCTCCGCTGGCCGGTCTCCTATTGCTTGATGCTCGATAGCTCTCAGAGTTTATATTGGGGAACCTAGTAGCTAACTCCGCCCACAAGTAGATAGCCTCCGGCACTACCAAGCCACTCCTTAAACGTCGGCATGTTTGAAGGCTACCCGGCTCCAATTATACGCTTAGCGGAAGCAAGGTGAAATTCTCATGATCTGACCTCAGGTCACTTGGGGTCGTTAACGGTTAGAGGTGTGAGATCTCAGGCAGACAACTGGCGCCTCTCCGATCCTTGTCTGTGACTCATGTACTCTATGTATGTATTAACCTAAACCAAACACTTTTACAGTGTTACATCTTGAACACTGTGAGGGGTCGGCCAGTTATGTCCCTTATGTGTAGTGGAAGCGTGTTGAACAGTCTCGGGCCTCTGATGTTGATAGTTCTCTCTTGAACACTGTGAGGGGTCGGCCAGTTATGTCACTTATGTGTAGTGGAAGCGTGTTGAACAGTCTCGGGCCTCTGATGTTGATAGTTCTCTCTTGAACACTGTGAGGGGTCGGCCAGTTATGTCCCTTATGTGTAGAGGAAGCGTGTTGAACAGTCTCGGGCCTCTGATGTTGATAGTTCTCTCTTGAACACTGTGAGGGGTCGACCAGTTATGTCCCTTATGTGTAGTGGAAGCGTGTTGAACAGTCTCGGGCCTCTGATGTTGATAGTTCTCTCTTGAACACTGTGAGGGGTCGACCAGTTATGTCCCTTATGTGTAGTGGAAGCGTGTTGAACAGTCTCGGGCCTCTGATGTTGATAGTTCTCTCTTGAACACTGTGAGGGGTCGACCAGTTATGTCCCTTATGTGTAGTGGAAGCGTGTTGAACAGTCTCGGGCCTCTGATGTTGATAGTTCTCTCTTGAACACTGTGAGGGGTCGACCAGTTATGTCCCTTATGTGTAGTGGAAGCGTGTTGAACAGTCTCGGGCCTCTGATGTTGATAGTTCTCTCTTGAACACTGTGAGGGGTCTGCCAGTTATGTCCCTTATGTGTAGTGGAAGCGTGTTGAACAGTCTCGGGCCTCTGATGTTGATAGTTCTCTCTTGAACACTGTGAGGGGTCGACCAGTTATGTCCCTTATGTGTAGTGGAAGCGTGTTGAACAGTCTCGGGCATCTGATGTTGATAGTTCTCTCTTGAACACTGTGAGGGGTCGGCCAGTTATGTCCCTTATGTGTAGTGGAAGCGTGTTGAACAGTCTCGGGCCTCTGATGTTGATAGTTCTCTCTCAGAGTACCTGTTGCACCTGTTATTCAACGTGGGTATTCTGCACATCCTGGGCAGGGTGGCTCACTCATCCACCCAGAATGATTGGCGCTGCCCAATAAACTCGCTCCGCGGGACAAAATTAACTTACAACTAGCCAGGAGTCATCTGGTTGTGTTGGCGGATTAATATGGGTAAGCTCGCCTTGCTAAAGTCATTGACGTTGTACTCATCTTTCTCATTCATTGACCTTCCAAATGCCCCTCAACGCATGAAGCCAATTTTATTTGCTAATGACACAATCTTAATTTTCTTCAGTCCTGACCCTCTTATTCTGAATGACACAGTGAATACTGAACTAAATAAAGTTCACCTTTGGTAAACTGCTAACAAACTCACCCTTATCATTGATAAAATCTTCTATATTTTGTTTGGTAATAAATCCTCTAATCAAATTAATCTAAGTATTAACAATATCCAAATTAGTAACAAAGTAAATGGTAAATTAAAGATGGTCACTATCAAACAATTTCTAGTTTTGCCATAACTAAAATAGAAAAAAACAGAACTAAAAACTCATAAATCTAGATACTGGTGTGGTTGAAGCAGTAATAAATGCATTTTTTTTTGTTTTTGAGATATATATAAGAGTTGTTACATGGTTGTAGAGCCACTAGTACGCGTAGCGTTTCGGGCAGGTCCCTGGAATACGATCCCCGCCGCGAAGAATCCTTGTTACAACCAAGTACACATTTTACTGTTGAGTTAAACAGAGGCTACAGTTAAGGAATTGCGCCCAGTAAATCCTCCCCGGCCAGGATACGAACCCATGACAAAGCGCTCGCGGAACGCCAGGCGAGTGTCTTACCACTGCACCACGGAGACTAATGAGACTGTACCTAATGTGACAAGTTCCATGTTCTTCCCACAAATCACCCTCCCTCTCCCTTTTTCCTGTAGTAGTAGTAGTAGTAGTAGTTATAGATTCAGCTATTCGGAACAAGTTCCAAGTAGCACGGGCTATGGTGAGCCCGTAGTGGGCTTACCTGGCACAGGAGCGTTGCGGGTTCCTGGAGAGTTGTTGTTATTACAGATTTAGCTACTCAGAACGAAGTGTCCATGTAGCACGGGCTATGGTGAGCCCGTAAACCATCGTGGAGAGGATTCCCTCCAGGAGAGGATTCCCCGAGTTCTTATACTTCCTGAGCCCGGCCCGGGGCCAGGCTCCACTTATGATTTGTCCCACACATTCTTTCGGTGGTGGGGGTAGGTAGGTGCCCAAGGAACACACACCTTTTTCCTTTCTTATCCCCCCCCCCTCTCCCTGCATCTCTTTATCCGTCTCTACCTCCCCTCTCTCTCCCGTAAACCCTCCCCCTCTCCTCCCTTCATCACCCCCTCTCTCTCTCTCTCTCTCTCTCCCCTCATACCCGTATACATCTGAACCTCCCTTCCCCCTCCTCTCCCTCTCGCCTCTCATCTCTTCTCTCGTCTTCCTCCATTTCCTCTCCCTCTCTTTCGTATATTTGCTTGCTTCCCTCCCTCTTCTTTTTCCTTCCCTCCATCTCTATCTCTGTCCCTAACTCCCCCCTGTCTCTCCTTCATTCCCTACATCCCCTTCCATTTCTCCGTCTCCTCCCCCTCCCCTTCATATATCTCCCCCCCCCCTGAAGTTCGTAGTCTAGCACTAACCCAACACATTAGCAAGGGACTAAACATGGCAGTAGGACAGCAACAGAACACAGGTGTAGACAGAGATACGGGTGAATCATCGTTTGAGTTGATCGCTCATGTATGGCCGGGGGAGCCGGTCAGCCGAGCGGACAGCACACTGCACTTGTGATCCTGTGGTCCCGAATTCGATCCCAGGTGCCGGCGAGAAACAATGGGCACAGTTTCTTTCACTCTATGCCCCTGTTACCTAGCAGTAAAATAGGTACCTGGGTGTTAGTCAGCTGTCACGGGCTGCTTCCTGGGGGTGGAGGGACACGCGGGGACACTAAAGCCCCGAAATCATCTAAAGAAGATGGCATCAAAACTGTGGATAAATGAAAGACACGAGGAAACCATAAGTAACTTAGAAAAGGAACATAGCAGTAGAAGGAGGAAATAAAAATCCTCAAAGATAATCGTCCTCAGGCTTAGCCACAGCCAACCAACCCACAAGTAGCAGGGAATATAGCAATAGCTGGCACCTTTACAGTGAGGAATTCACATATGCAGAAATGCTGAGAAAGAGCCCAGAAGCCATGGCCATCTTCTTGAGGTTATCTTGAGATGATTTCGGGGCTTTTAGTGTCCCCGCGGCCCGGTCCTCGACCAGGCCTCCACCCCCAGGAAGCAGCCCGTGACAGCTGACTAACACCCAGGTACCTATTTTACTGCTAGGTAAGTAGGCCATAGTGCAAGAAGTTGCCATGAAAGCAGCAACTTTACAGGAGGCAGCAAGGAACACAAGTCAGCTACTGGGAAGAACAAGAAAGAGAGAGAGAGCTATAGCCATGTAGGTATTAATGAACAAGTTTCCTGTCAGGAAGGTTTGAAAGCTAAGGACATAACTGCAGTGTTAGGGCTCCTGAAGGTGGGTACAAATGGAGGAGGCTGAGCAATCCAGAGGTTTCCAGGCTTGGTCAGTACAACAATAACAGAAATCGATAAATAAAAGCAGTATTCATGAACGAGGCCAGCATAGAGGAAATTCTAGCAAAGAATCACAAACTGCAAAATGTAATGGAATACAGAAAGGTATTCCTTCAGGAGGTACTGGACCAGGGGCGAGAGAATCCATGATGCACATGCAAGTAAGACGTGTAGGGAGAGAGAAGGGAACCACAGTTCCCAACGCAGCAACCCCAGAGGGGAGTGAAGAACCCACAGCCAGCAATTTAGTAACCCCAGAGAGTTGTAACTCCCTCCCCTACCTGCCACCCAATTGGAGCTCCCACCCCCCAACCCATCCCATGGCTGAACCCTCCTGACTCCCAATCCCTTAGCCCTTCTCCTGCCCCAAGCAAGCTTAAACAAGATCTAAGCCCTCCTAAGGGGGGCTTAGGAGCCCCCCCCCCCACTGGTAACTACCCCACAGGAGAACAAACCTACCCAAATAGTCCTGCTCATGGAACAGCGTAATACACCAGATGGAAGAGAATGTAATAATGAGCATAAGAAAATGAGCTTTACAGTTGTGTACTCAAACACAGATGGGATTACAAATAAAGCAAGTGTGCTGGACAAGGGGGGGGGGGGGGGGCACAAGGAGAAAACCCATATATAATAGCACCCGCAGAAACAAAACTGCCAGGCATCATAATAAATGCAGTGTTTCTGCAGGAGTACTGTATAGTAAGGAAAGAGAAGGAAGTGAGAGGAGGAATGGCCCTGTTGATAAGGAAGAACTGGAGTTACAAAGAGATGGATATTTCGTGCTATGAAGGATTCAGATAAGAATCCTTAAGATAATATAAGCAGTAATTTATAACCCTCCATTACATGACAGAAGACTCAAACAGGATGCAAGAACCACAGTAGGATACTTGATCAACCAGGCTGTGATTCATACGTCAGGCTGAGAACAGCAGCGTCCAACAGCCTAGTTGACCAGTCCAGCAACCAGGAGGCTTGGTCGAGGACCGGGCCGCGGGGACGTCGAGCCCCGAAATCATCGCAAGCCCGCCAAACACACGCACCGAAACTAAGACGTTGCTACAACGTTTCGAACAAGTTAAATTTAACACTTCCTAACCAGTTATCACAACCAATATAGCAAGTTGTAACAACGTTCTAATACGCCATCAACACGTTAAGCCAAGATGTAACAACTTTATTACAAGTTGTAACAAGCGGAAAATAGAGACAGTTACAGTTTGTGTTTCCAGGGAGGTAACCACAAGGTGACCACCTAGCCAGAAGCGCACACTCAGTAGTTTCAAAGCGTTATATGACAAAGAGTGCTGGGAAGACGGGACACCACGAGCGTAGCTCTCATCCTGTAACTA
The DNA here is from genome assembly GCF_040958095.1 of Procambarus clarkii. NCBI lineage: Eukaryota > Metazoa > Arthropoda > Malacostraca > Decapoda > Cambaridae > Procambarus > Procambarus clarkii. Next base: position 6,740,632 of record NC_091213.1, read on the forward strand.
CACTTAGGTAATTACACGCAATGCAACAGCTGAATCAACACCAATTCCTTCCCACGACAGCGACACACGAGCACACGACCAAAGAGCCAAAGCTCAACCCCCGCAAGCACAATTAGGTGAGTACCGGCCTTAGGAGCAGCAGTACAGTCAGTGCCGACAGTGCCGACAGTGCCGACAGTGCCGACAAGCAGCTGACAAATGACATGAAGGCACGCAACCCGCCACAGCTCAACAGTGATGCAACAACCAGCCCACCAATCACAGCCACAGTATGAGGCAACACCCGACCACACCACTCGCCCCCTCAACAATAATTGTAACCCGCCAAACACACCGAAACTACGACGTTGGTACAACGTTCAAACAAGTTTTAACACTTCCTAACCAGTTATAACAACCAATATAGCAAGTTGTAACAACGTTCTAATACGTTATAAACACGTTAAGCCAAGATGTAACAACTTTATTACAAGTTGTAACAGGCGGAAAATAGAGACAGTTTCGGTTTGTTTCCAGGGGAACAACAAAATAGACATTTTGTGTATACAATGAACAAAACTATCAGCATTCAAAAAAGAAATTTTTATAACTACGCTAAACTGATACATCAATCAAGCAGCTCGTCCTCCTAAAGTTCCCCAACGTCAAGAAACTATCGCACTAAAGTGCCCTTATCCTAACCTACCAGAGGACCCAAAACAGAAAACGTGACAGTTTGTCAATTTCGCCAGCCGCTGCCATTTTCTAGTAAGACGATTTTTGGTCTTAGTGTTGCATTTTGACGTAAACTTTACCTATTAAAACAGGTTGAGGCCTAGTCAGGGACCGGACTGCACGGACATTGATTCACGACACCATCTTAAACTAAGGAACGCGTAGAGTAAATGTTTTAATAGAAAATGTACGTAATTACAAGAAAGTTAACTACACAGCAGTTTATATTATATATATATATATATATATATATATATATATATATATATATATATATATATATATATATATATATATATTTTTTAACTGAAGACACCCAGATGATAGTACTGGTGGACACGAAGATACGGAGTATAAGTAATGCAACTTATACATTACCCCCCACCCCCAACCCCCCCCCTCTCCCCACACCCCCAACTTTACCACCCCTACCTTCCCCTCTCCCCTACTCTCCCTCCCAACCTCAGACATATTTTCATTTCCATATACAGAAGGGAAGGGAAGCTACAGAGTATTTTTCCCGTCTTACTACCCTTACCCCCCCCCCCTCTTCCCTACTCTAACCCATATTTCCCCCTTGACCCCCTATCTCCATCCCCTTGTTCCCTCCCATCATCCTTCCCCTTTTCCACTCTCCCCCCTCTTCTCCCCCTTATCAGAAAATTTATTATTAAGAAGCACTGAAACAACCGTATGGACCGGGGGAGCCAGTCGGCCGAGCGGACAGCACACTGTACTTGTGATCCTGTGGTCCTAGGTTCGATCCCGGGCGCCGGCGAGAAACAATGGGCAGAGTTTCTTTCACCTTATGCCCCTGTTACCTAGCAGTAAAATAGGTACCTGGGTGTTAGTCAGCTGTCAGGGGCTGCTTCCTGGGGGTGGAGGCCTGGTCGAGGACCGGGCCGCGGGGACACTAAAAGCCCCGAAATCATCTCAAGATAACCTCTCAGAAAATATATTATCACTAAAAACTATGTAAATCACACCAAATATTTTACAATTGTCTCCAAGAAAATCGCATCATGGGGGGGACTATATTTGCTAATATTATTTAAAGCCTTTACCTTGGACCGACCCCGACCAGCCTACGTCAGTCCCATACCTCAGACCATTACCCCTGCAAAGTTGGGTGAGGGCAATCATCTGGCTTCCAACTCTGGACACACACACACTTATAGTACAGATAAGTACTTTTTAATCTATATTCAATCAAGTAACTTGTTAGGCTTAAGGGGTGGAAGGGGGGGGGGGGGGTACCTTTAGGTTATCGACTGCCTTCCCCAAAAGTCGCCCAATTCCCGAGCATCTAGTTAGGAGGTGAACAGAGCCATCAGGTGTAAGGAAAAGTGTCTTAAAATGTCTATGCCCCGGACGGGAATCGAACCCGTGACCTTATAGTTGTGAATTGAGTGCGTTGACCAGTATGATACAGGATCCTGTGCATACATAACCCCCCCCCCCCCCGCCCACACAACAGAGGAAGACGAAAGGGAGAATATGATGCAACACAACATGCTTAACAGTTATCCAAAGAGCAGATGAAGCAGTAAGCACAAGAGCAGAGCGACTTGCAACTTGAACCTGTTGCACACAAGGTTCAAGTCTCCTCCTTGAACCTGTTACACACAAGGTTCAAGTCTCCTCCTTGAACCTGTTACACACAAGGTTCAAGTCTCCTCCTTGAACCTGTTACACACAAGGTTCAAGTCTCCTCCTTGAACCTGTTACACACAAGGTTCAAGTCTCCTCCTTGAACCTGTTACACACAAGGTTCAAGTCTCCTCCTTGAACCTGTTACACACAAGGTTCAAGTCTCCTCCTTGAACCTGTTGCACACAAGGTTCAAGTCTCCTCCTTGAACCTGTTACACACAAGGTTCAAGTCTCCTCCTTGAACCTGTTGCACACAAGGTTCAAGTCTCCTCCTTGAACCTGTTGCACACAAGGTTCAAGTCTCCTCCTCGAACCTGTTGCACACAAGGTTCAAGTCTCCTCCTTGAACCTGTTACACACAAGGTTCAAGTCTCCTCCTTGAACCTGTTGCACACAAGGTTCAAGTCTCCTCCTTGAACCTGTTACACACAAGGTTCAAGTCTCCTCCTTGAACCTGTTGCACACACAAGGTTCAAGTCTCCTCCTTGAACCTGTCGCACACAAGGTTCAAGTCTCCTCCTTGAACCTGTTGCACACTCAAGGTTCAAGTCTCCTCCTTGCCTTGAACCTGTTGCACACAAGGTTCAAGTCTCCTCCTTGAACCTGTTGCACACACAAGGTTCAAGTCTCCTCCTTGAACCTGTTGCACACAAGGTTCAAGTCTCCTCCTTGAACCTGTCGCACACACAAGGTTCAAGTCTCCTACTTGAACCTGTCGCACACACAAGGTTCAAGTCTCCTCCTTGAACCTGTCGCACACACAAGGTTCAAGTCTCCTACTTGAACCTGTCGCACACACAAGGTTCAAGTCTCCTCCTTGAACCTGTTGCACACAAGGTTCAAGTCTCCTCCTTGAACCTGTTGCACACAAGGTTCAAGTCTCCTCCTTGAACCTGTTGCACACAAGGTTCAAGTCTCCTCCTTGAACCTGTTGCACACAAGGTTCAAGTCTCCTCCTTGAACCTGTCGCACACACAAGGTTCAAGTCCCCTACTTGAACCTGTCGTACACACAAGGTTCAAGTCTCCTACTTGAACCTGTCGCACACACAAGGTTCAAGTCTGCTACTTGAACCTGTCGCACACACAAGGTTCAAGTCTCCTACTTGAACCTGTCGCACACAAGGTTCAAGTCTCCTACTTGAACCTGTCGCACACACAAGGTTCAAGTCTCCTACTTGAACCTGTCGCACACAAGGAATCGAATGGTAAACAACAAGGGACCCACGACTAAGGGTAAACAACAAGGGACCCACGACTAAGGGTAAACAACAAGGGACCCACGACTAAGGGTAAACAACAAGGGACCCACGACTAAGGGTAAACAACAAGGGACCCACGACTAAGGGTAAACAACAAGGGACCCACGACTAAGGGTAAACAACAAGGGACCCACGACTAAGGGTAAACAACAAGGGACCCACGACTAAGGGTAAACAACAAGGGACCCACGACCAAGGGTAAACAACAAGGGACCCACGACCAAGGGTAAACAACAAGGGACCCACGACTAAGGGTAAACAACAAGGGACCCACGACTAAGGGTAAACAACAAGGGACCCACGACCAAGGGTAAACAACAAGGGACCCACGACCAAGGGTAAACAACAAGGGACCCACGACTAAGGGTAAACAACAAGGGACCCACGACCAAGGGTAAACAACAAGGGACCCACGACCAAGGGCAGAACATTGCAATCAAACAACACAAAGCAGACAAACAATCTTGCGTGAAGCAACTAACGCAAGGGGGGGGGGGGAGGGGGAAATAATAGAGTGTCAGGCACACAAAAAGTGTTCGGGTCACTTTACTTGCCACACCAGTTCCAAAATATGCAGCGTGACGTCATTAACACTTTAAAACACACAAGAAAACTTGACACGTTTGGTGGTTTGGAAACAAGAATCATTATTTCATACCATCTAACGACGAATGGAAAGTAGAGAGAGAAAGGGGAAAAGACAGGGGGTAAGAGGGTGAAAAAAAATGAGGGATGGGGGAGATACGTCGTGAAGGAGGAGAGAAGCTGAGGGAATTGTGGAAAGCGCGCGAACAGACAGACAAACAGAGACAGACAGACAAAGACAGACAGACAGACAGACAGAGAGACAGAGACAGACACACACACACACACAAAGACACAAAGACAGAGAAAGACAGAGAGACAGAGAGACAGAGACAGACACACACACACACACAAAGACACAAAGACAGAGAAAGACAGAGAGACAGAGACAGACAGAGAGAGAGACAGCATAATGTGAGAAACAATGATGAATGGAAAATCGGGATGTTGGAAGCGATAGGAAGTCTTCAGGCATCAACAAGAGTACCAATATCTGAGCAGACAGGACTGTTTGCCCCATACTAGTCCCGGAGCCGAGAGGCAGGCTATGAGGACGGGCTAAACTAACTAAATCCCAAGTCAGAAAATATATAACAAGAGGGAGACAATTACATCATACAAAATACTCAGGTTCAATGACATAGGAGGGATACGAACGGGGTCATCAGATGTAACCAATATACCGCATGAGCCACATGGCCAGTAAGAAAGAGCTGACAACTCTTCACAGGCCTTCGCGGATCCCAACATAGATAAGACACAACCTAAGGGGTTAAAGAAAATATACAGCAGGGTCTTAACCCAGTATATCCATATATATGGTATATCCATATATGTATATGGTATATCCATATACCTTGGGGGTAGGGCAACAATATATTAAGGGTATGGGAGCCGGTCGGCCGAGCGGACAGCACGCTGGGCTTGTGATCCTGGGTTCGATCCCGGGCGCTGATGAGAAACAATGGGCAGAGTTTTTTTCACCCTATACCCCTGTTACCTAGCAGTAAAATAGGTACCTGGGTGTTAGTCAGCTGTCACAGGCTGCTTCCTGGGGGTGGAGGCCTGGTCGAGGACCGGGCCGCGGGGACACTAAAGCCCCGAAATCATCTCAAGATAACCTCTATCTTTGAACAATAACAAAAAAAAACAAATTCCATGTTTTGATTGCACAAAAAAACAGCAAAAATCTCACTGGATGTAGTTAGCTTGTATGTATGTGATTGGCCGGTTTTCACACAGATCTTGAGGTTATCTTGAGATGATTTCGGGGCTTTAGTGTCCCCGCGGCCCGGTCCTCGACCAGGCCTCCACCCCCAGGAAGCAGCCCGTGACAGCTGACTAACACCCAGGAACCTATTTTACTGCTAGGTAACAGGGGCATAGGGTGAAAGAAACTCTGCCCATTGTTTCTCGCCGGCGCCTGGGATCGAACCCAGGACCACAGGATCACAAGTCCAGCGTGCTGTCCGCTCGGCCGACCGGCTCCCTCAGATAAATGATGACATCTTATGATTTTCTTTGTTGCTCTCTTTGTCATATGTAAAGAAAACGAAACTCTTGCCATCTTTCAAGGTCACACTGACACGTGAAGGACTGGCGGTGATTACTGCCACAGTCCGGCCAAGGGGGAGTGGGTTATCTTGAGATGATTCATGGGCTTAGCGTCCCCGCGGCCTGCTCCTCGACCAGGCCTCCTTTTGGTTACACACCATAGGAAGCAGCCCGTAGCAGCTGTCTAACTCACAGGTACCTATTTACTGCTTGGTGAACAGGAGCATCAGGGTGAAAGAAACATTTTGCCCATTTATCTCCGCCTCCACCGGTCAAACTATACTATATGCTATCTTCTTTATTTTCCCAGAAAAAGGCCTATTCTTCCCTTTCCTCGAATCCTCTCAGATAGAAATCTTCTTAATAAAATGTTTCCTTTTGTCACGGGGATCTCTCTTCCACTAGTGTAACGTGTCCCCTTTGTCACAGGGATCCCTCTTCCACTAGTGTAACGTGTCCCCCTTTGTCACGGGGATCCCCTCCCACTAGTGTAACGTGTCCCCCTTTGTCACAGGGATCCCCTCCCACTAGTGTAACGTGTCCCCTTTGTCACAGGGATCCCTCTTCCACTAGTGTAACGTGTCCCCCTTTGTCACAGGGATCCCCTCCCACTAGTGTAACGTGTCCCCCTTTGTCACGGGGATCCCTCTTCCACTAGTGTAACGTGTCCCCCTTTGTCACAGGGATCCCCTCCCACTAGTGTAACGTGTCCCCTTTGTCACAGGGATCCCTCTTCCACTAGTGTAACGTGTCCCCCTTTGTCACAGGGATCCCCTCCCACTAGTGTAACGTGTC